>NW_026915920.1:0-60020 GCF_034315485.1 Pezoporus occidentalis
TTCAGAGCCTGCTCACTGCTGGCAGCAACACAGTCAGCGCAGAAAGAACAGTGGCATCTGCTCCCACAGCAGAAAACCAGCAGGGAAAGCTGGTGCTGGGCCTCTTCAGCACACAGGCTGCTTTGCAACGGTGTCACCATCATTGCAGTCTCTCCTCGGTTTCATACCTAAAAGTCCATTTGAATCCAAATTCTCAGCTGGTCGCTTTCAGCTGCCCAGCAGCCCAGTGAGTACAGCACGAACGTTTGGCCTCTGCTCCCACAGCAGAAGAGCCAGGAGGGAAAGCTGGTGTTGGACCTGTTCAGCACACAGTCACTTTTACATCGGTGCATCCATCGTTGCTTTCACTGCTCCCTTTCATACAGGAAAAGCATTTGATTGGAATCAGTCCAGAGCCTGCTCTCTGCTGGCAGCAACGCAGTCAGCAGAGAATGAACAGTGGCATCTGCTCCCACAGGAGAAGAACCAGCAGGGAAAGCTAGTGCTGGGCCTCTTCAGCACACAGGCTGCTTTGCAACGGTGTCATCATCATTGCAGTCTCTCCTCGGTTTCATACCTAAAAGTCCATTTGAATCCAAATTCTCAGCTGGTCGCTCTCAGCTGCAGGCAGCACAGTGAGTACAGCACGAACGTTTGGCCTCTGCTCCCACAGCAGAAGTGTCAGGATTGAAAGCTGGTGCTGGACCTGTTCAGCACACAATCACCTTTACATTGGTGCATCCATCGTTGGTTTCACTGCTCCCTTTCATACAGGAAAAGCATTTGAATGGAATCAGTTCAGAGCCTGCTCTCTGCTGGGAGCAACATAGTCAGCCCAGAAAGAACAGTGGCATCTGCTCCCACAGCAGAAGAACCAGCAGGGAAAGCTAGTGCTGGGCCTCTTCAGCACACAGGCTGCTTTGCAACGGTGTCACCATCATTGCAGTCTCTCCTCGGTTTCATACCTAAAACTCCATTTGAATCCAAATTCTCAGCTGGTCGCTTTCAGCTGCCCAGCAGCACAGTGAGTACAGCACGAACGTTTGGCTTCTGCTCCCACAGCAGAAGAGACAGGATTGAAAGCTTGTGCTGGATCTGTTCAGCACACAATCACCTTTACATTGGTGCATCCATCGTTGCTTTCACTGCTCCCTTTCATACAGGAAAAGCATTTGAATGGAATCAGTGCAGAGCCTGTTCTCTGCTGCGCAGCAACACAGTCAGCACAGAAAGAACAGTGGCATCTGCTCCCACAGCAGAAGCACCAGCAGGGAAAGCTAGTGCTGGGCCTCTTCAGCACACAGGCTGCTTTGCAACGGTGTCACCATCATTGCAGTCTCTCCTCGGTTTCATACCTAAAAGTCCATTTGAATCCAAATTCTCAGCTGGTCGCTCTCAGCTGCAGGCAGCACAGTGAGTACAGCATGAACGTTTGACCTCTGCTCCCACAGCAGAATTGTCAGGATTGAAAGCTGGTGCTGGACCTGTTCAGCACACAATCAACTTTACATTGGTGCATCCATCGTTGCTTTCACTGCTCCCTTTCATGCAGGAAAAGCATTTGAATGGAATCAGTGCAGAGCCTGCTCACTGCTGCGCAGCAACACAGCACAGAAAGGACAGTGGCATCTGCTCCCACAGCAGAAGAACCAGCAGGGAAAGCTGGTGCTGGGCCTCTTCAGCACACAGGCTGCTTTGCAACGGTGTCACCATCATTGCAGTCTCTCCTCGGTTTCATACCTAAAAGTCCATTTGAATCCAAATTCTCAGCTGGTCGCTTTCAGCTGCCCAGCAGCCCAGTGAGTACAGCACGAACGTTTGGCCTCTGCTCCCACAGCAGAAGAGCCAGGAGGGAAAGCTGGTGTTGGACCTGTTCAGCACACAGTCACTTTTACATCGGTGCATCCATCGTTGCTTTCACTGCTCCCTTTCATACAGGAAAAGCATTTGAATGGAATCAGTCCAGAGCCTGCTCTCTGCTACCCAGCAACACAGTCAGCGCAGAATGAACAGTGGCATCTGCTCCCACAGCAGAAAAACCAGCAGGGAAAGCTAGTGCTGGGCCTCTTCAGCACACAGGCTGCTTTGCAACGGTGTCACCATCATTGCAGTCTCTCCTCGGTTTCATACCTAAAACTCCATTTGAATCCAAATTCTCAGCTGGTCTCTCTCAGCCGCAGGCAGCCCAGTGAGTACAGCACGAACGTTTGGCCTCTGCTCCCACAGCAGAAAAGCCAGGAGGGAAAGCTGGTGTTGGACCTGTTCAGCACACAGTCACTTTTACATCGGTGCATCCATCGTTGCTTTCACTGCTCCCTTTCATACAGGAAAAGCATTTGAATGGAATCAGTCCAGAGCCTGCTCTCTGCTACGCAGCAACACAGTCAGCACAGAATGAACAGTGGCATCTGCTCCCACAGCAGAAGAACCAGCAGGGAAAGCTAGTGCTGGGCCTCTTCAGCACACAGGCTGCTTTGCAACGGTGTCACCATCATTGCAGTCTCTCCTCGGTTTCATACCTAAAAGTCCATTTGAATCCAAATTCTCAGCTGGTCGCTTTCAGCTGCCCAGCAGCCCAGTGAGTACAGCACGAACGTTTGGCTTCTGCTCCCACTGCAGAAGAGCCAGGATTGAAAGCTTGTGCTGGACCTGTTCAGCACACAATCACCTTTACATTGGTGCACCCATCGTTGCTTTCACTGCTCCCTTTCATACAGGAAAATCATTTGAATGGAATCAGCTCAGAGCCTGCTCTCTGCTGCGCAGCAACACAGTCAGCACAGAATGAACAGTGGCATCTGCTCCCACAGCAGAAGAACCAGCAGGGAAAGCTAATGCTGGGCCTCTTCAGCACACAGGCTGCTTTGCAACGGTGTCACCATCATTGCAGTCTCTCCTCGGTTTCATACCTAAAAGTCCATTTGAATCCAAATTCTCAGCTGGTCGCTTTCAGCTGCCCAGCAGCACAGTGAGTACAGCACGAACGTTTGGCCTCTGCTCCCACAGCAGGCTTTGCAAAGGTGTCACCATCATTGCAGTCTCTCCTCGGTTTCATACCTAAAAGTCCATTTGAATCCAAATTCTCAGCTGGTCGCACTCAGCTGCCGAGCAGCCCAGTGAGTACAGCATGAACGTTTGGCCTCTGCTCCCACAGCAGAAGAGCCAGGATTGAAAGCTGGTGCTGGACCTGTTCAGCACACAATCACCTTTACATTGGTGCATCCATCGTTGCTTTCACTGCTCCCTTTCATACAGGAAAAGCATTTGAATGGAATCAGTCCAGAGCCTGCTCTCTGCTGCGCAGCAACACAGCACAGAATGAACAGTGGCATCTGCTCCCACAGCAGAAGAACCAGCAGGGAAAGCTAGTGCTGGGCCTCTTCAGCACACAGGCTGCTTTGCAACGGTGTCACCATCATTGCAGTCTCTCCTCGGTTTCATACCTAAAAGTCCATTTGAATCCAAATTCTCAGCTGGTCGCTCTCAGCTGCCCAGCAGCACAGTGTGTACAGCACGAACGTTTGGCCTCTGCTCCCACAGCAGAAGGGTCAGGATTGAAAGCTGATGCTGGACCTGTTCAGCACACAATCACCTTTACATTGGTGCATCCATCGTTGCTTTCACTGCTCCCTTTCATACAGGAAAAGCATTTGAATGGAATCAGTGCAGAGCCTGCTCACTGCTGCGCAGCAACACAGTCAGCACAGAAAGAACAGTGGCATCTGCTCCCACAGCAGAAGAACCAGCAGGGAAAGCTGGTGCTGGGCCTCTAGCACACAGGCTGCTTTGCAACGGTGTCACCATCATTGCAGTCTCTCCTCGGTTTCATACCTAAAAGTCCATTTGAATCCAAATTCTCAAGTGGTCGCTTTCAGCTGCCCAGCAGCCCAGTGAGTACAGCACGAACGTTTGGCCTCTGCTCCCACAGCAGAAGAGCCAGGAGGGAAAGCTGGTGCTGGACCTGTTCAGCACACAGTCACTTTTACATCGGTGCATCCATCGTTGCTTTCACTGCTCCCTTTCATACAGGAAAAGCATTTGATTGGAATCAGTCCAGAGCCTGCTCTCTGCTACGCAGCAACGCAGTCAGCACAGAATGAACAGTGGCATCTGCTCCCACAGCAGAAGAACCAGCAGGGAAAGCTAGTGCTGGGCCTCTTCAGCACACAGGCTGCTTTGCAACGGTGTCACCATCATTGCAGTCTCTCCTCGGTTTCATACCTAAAACTCCATTTGAATCCAAATTCTCAGCTGGTCGCTCTCAGCTGCAGCAGCACAGTGAGTACAGCACGAACGTTTGGCCTCTGCTCCCACAGCAGAAGAGCCAGGATTGAAAGCTGGTGCTGGACCTGTTCAGCACACAATCACCTTTACATTGGTGCATCCATCGTTGCTTTCACTGCTCCCTTTCATACAGGAAAAGCATTTGAATGGAATCAGTTCAGAGCCTGCTCTCTGCTGCGCAGCAACACAGTCAGCACAGAATGAACAGTGGCATCTGCTCCCACAGCAGAAGAACCAGCAGGGAAAGCTAATGCTGGGCCTCTTCAGCACACAGGCTGCTTTGCAACGGTGTCACCATCATTGCAGTCTCTCCTCGGTTTCATACCTAAAAGTCCATTTGAATCCAAATTCTCAGCTGGTCGCTCTCAGCTGCCCAGCAGCACAGTGAGTACAGCACGAACGTTTGGCTTCTGCTCCCACAGCAGAAGAGCCAGGATTGAAAGCTGGTGCTGGACCTGTTCAGCACACAATCACCTTTACATTGGTGCATCCATCGTTGCTTTCACTGCTCCCTTTCATACAGGAAAAGCATTTGAATGGAATCAGTTCAGAGCCTGCTCTCTGCTGCGCAGCAACACAGTCAGCACAGAATGAACAGTGGCATCTGCTCCCACAGCAGAAGAACCAGCAGGGAAAGCTAGTGCTGGGCCTCTTCAGCACACAGGCTGCTTTGCAACGGTGTCACCATCATTGCAGTCTCTCCTCGGTTTCATACCTAAAAGTCCATTTGAATCCAAATTCTCAGCTGGTCGCTTTCAGCTGCCCAGCAGCCCAGTGAGTACAGCACGAACGTTTGGCTTCTGCTCCCACAGCAGAAGAGCCAGGATTGAAAGCTGGTGCTGGACCTGTTCAGCACACAATCACCTTTACATTGGTGCATCCATCGTTGCTTTCACTGCTCCCTTTCATACAGGAAAAGCATTTGAATGGAATCAGTTCAGAGCCTGCTCTCTGCTGGCAGCAACACAGTCAGCACAGAATGAACAGTGGCATCTGCTCCCACAGCAGAAGAACCAGCAGGGAAAGCTAGTGCTGGGCCTCTTCAGCACACAGGCTGCTTTGCAACGGTGTCACCATCATTGCAGTCTCTCCTCGGTTTCATACCTAAAAGTCCATTTGAATCCAAATTCTCAGCTGGTCGCTCTCAGCTGCCCAGCAGCACAGTGAGTACAGCACGAACGTTTGGCCTCTGCTCCCACAGCAGAAGAGCCAGGATTGAAAGCTGGTGCTGGACCTGTTCAGCACACAATCACCTTTACATTGGTGCATCCATCGTTGCTTTCACTGCTCCCTTTCATACAGGAAAAGCATTTGAATGGAATCAGTTCAGAGCCTGCTCTCTGCTGCGCAGCAACACAGTCAGCACAGAATGAACAGTGGCATCTGCTCCCACAGCAGAAGAACCAGCAGGGAAAGCTAGTGCTGGGCCTCTTCAGCACACAGGCTGCTTTGCAACGGTGTCACCATCATTGCAGTCTCTCCTCGGTTTCAGTGTGTACAGCACGAACGTTTGGCCTCTGCTCCCACAGCAGAAGGGTCAGGATTGAAAGCTGATGCTGGACCTGTTCAGCACACAATCACCTTTACATTGGTGCATCCATCGTTGCTTTCACTGCTCACTTTCATACAGGAAAAGCATTTGAATGGAATCAGTGCAGAGCCTGCTCACTGCTGGCAGCAACACAGTCAGCACAGAAAGAACAGTGGCATCTGCTCCCACAGCAGAAGAACCAGCAGGGAAAGCTGGTGCTGGGCCTCTTCAGCACACAGGCTGCTTTGCAACGGTGTCACCATCATTGCAGTCTCTCCTCGGTTTCATACCTAAAAGTCCATTTGAATCCAAATTCTCCGGTGGTCGCTCTCAGCTGCAGGCAGCAGAGTGCGCACAGCACGTACGTTTGGCCTCTGCTCCCACAGCAGAAGAGCCAGGAGGGAAAGCTGGTGCTGGACCTGTTCAGCACACAATCACCTTTACATTGGTGCATCCATCGTTGCTTTCACTGCTCCCTTTCATACAGGAAAAGCATTTGAATGGAATCAGTTCAGAGCCTGCTCTCTGCTGGCAGCAACACAGTCAGCACAGAAAGAACAGTGGCATCTGCTCCCACAGCAGAAGAACCAGCAGGGAAAGCTAGTGCTGGGCCTCTTCAGCACACAGGCTGCTTTGCAACGGTGTCACCATCATTGCAGTCTCTCCTCGGTTTCATACCTAAAACTCCATTTGAATCCAAATTCTCAGCTGGTCGCTTTCAGCTGCCCAGCAGCACAGTGAGTACAGCACGAACGTTTGGCCTCTGCTCCCACAGCAGAAGAGCCAGGATTGAAAGCTTGTGCTGGACCTGTTCAGCACACAATCACCTTTACATTGGTGCATCCATCGTTGCTTTCACTGCTCCCTTTCATACAGGAAAAGCATTTGAATGGAATCAGTGCAGAGCCTGCTCTCTGCTGCGCAGCAACACAGTCAGCACAGAAAGAACAGTGGCATCTGCTCCCACAGCAGAAGAACCAGCAGGGAAAGCTAGTGCTGGGCCTCTTCAGCACACAGGCTGCTTTGCAACGGTGTCACCATCATTGCAGTCTCTCCTCGGTTTCATACCTAAAAGTCCATTTGAATCCAAATTCTCAGCTGGTCGCTCTCAGCTGCAGGCAGCACAGTGAGTACAGCATGAACGTTTGGCCTCTGCTCCCACAGCAGAATTGTCAGGATTGAAAGCTGGTGCTGGACCTGTTCAGCACACAATCACCTTTACATTGGTGCATCCATCGTTGCTTTCACTGCTCCCTTTCATACAGGAAAAGCATTTGAATGGAATCAGTTCAGAGCCTGCTCTCTGCTGCGCAGCAACACAGTCAGCACAGAATGAACAGTGGCATCTGCTCCCACAGCAGAAGAACCAGCAGGGAAAGCTGGTGCTGGGCCTCTTCAGCACACAGGCTGCTTTGCAACGGTGTCACCATCATTGCAGTCTCTCCTCGGTTTCATACCTAAAAGTCCATTTGAATCCAAATTCTCAGCTGGTCGCTTTCAGCTGCAGGCAGCCCAGTGAGTACAGCACGAACGTTTGGCCTCTGCTCCCACAGCAGAAGAGCCAGGTTTGAAAGCTAATGCTGGACCTGTTCAGCACACAATCACCTTTACATTGGTGCATCCATCGTTGCTTTCACTGCTCCCTTTCATACAGGAAAAGCATTTGAATGGAATCAGTGCAGAGCCTGCTCTCTGCTGCGCAGCAACACAGTCAGCACAGAAAGAACAGTGGCATCTGCTCCCACAGCAGAAGAACCAGCAGGGAAAGCTGGTGCTGGGCCTCTTCAGCACACAGGCTGCTTTGCAACGGTGTCACCATCATTGCAGTCTCTCCTCGGTTTCATACCTAAAAGTCCATTTGAATCCAAATTCTCAGGTGGTCGCTCTCAGCTGCAGGCAGCAGAGTGCGCACAGCACGTACGTTTGGCCTCTGCTCCCACAGCAGAAGTGCCAGGAGGGAAAGCTGGTGCTGGACCTGTTCAGCACACAATCACCTTTACATTGGTGCATCCATCGTTGCTTTCACTGCTCCCTTTCATACAGGAAAAGCATTTGAATGGAATCAGTTCAGAGCCTGCTCTCTGCTGGCAGCAACACAGCCAGCACAGAAAGAACAGTGGCATCTGCTCCCACAGCAGAAGAACCAGCAGGGAAAGCTGGTGCTGGGCCTCTTCAGCACACAGGCTGCTTTGCAACGGTGTCACCATCATTGCAGTCTCTCCTCGGTTTCATACCTAAAACTCCATTTGAATCCAAATTCTCAGCTGGTCGCTTTCAGCTGCCCAGCAGCCCAGTGAGTACAGCACGAACGTTTGGCCTCTGCTCCCACAGCAGAAGAGCCAGGAGGGAAAGCTGGTGTTGGACCTGTTCAGCACACAGTCACTTTTACATCGGTGCATCCATCGTTGCTTTCACTGCTCCCTTTCATACAGGAAAAGCATTTGATTGGAATCAGTCCAGAGCCTGCTCTCTGCTGGCAGCAACGCAGTCAGCACAGAATGAACAGTGGCATCTGCTCCCACAGCAGAAGAACCAGCAGGGAAAGCTAGTGCTGGGCCTCTTCAGCACACAGGCTGCTTTGCAACGGTGTCATCATCATTGCAGTCTCTCCTCGGTTTCATACCTAAAAGTCCATTTGAATCCAAATTCTCAGCTGGTCGCTCTCTCAGCTGCAGGCAGCACAGTGAGTACAGCACGAACGTTTGGCCTCTGCTCCCACAGCAGAAGTGTCAGGATTGAAAGCTGGTGCTGGACCTGTTCAGCACACAATCACCTTTACATTGGTGCATCCATCGTTGGTTTCACTGCTCCCTTTCATACAGGAAAAGCATTTGAATGGAATCAGTGCAGAGCCTGTTCTCTGCTGCGCAGCAACACAGTCAGCACAGAAAGAACAGTGGCATCTGCTCCCACAGCAGAAGAACCAGCAGGGAAAGCTAGTGCTGGGCCTCTTCAGCACACAGGCTGCTTTGCAACGGTGTCACCATCATTGCAGTCTCTCCTCGGTTTCATACCTAAAAGTCCATTTGAATCCAAATTCTCAGCTGGTCGCTCTCAGCTGCAGGCAGCACAGTGAGTACAGCATGAACGTTTGACCTCTGCTCCCACAGCAGAATTGTCAGGATTGAAAGCTGGTGCTGGACCTGTTCAGCACACAATCACCTTTACATTGGTGCATCCATCGTTGCTTTCACTGCTCCCTTTCATGCAGGAAAAGCATTTGAATGGAATCAGTTCAGAGCCTGCTCTCTGCTGGCAGCAACACAGTCAGCACAGAAAGAACAGTGGCATCTGCTCCCACAGCAGAAGAACCAGCAGGGAAAGCTGGTGCTGGGCCTCTTCAGCACACAGGCTGCTTTGCAACGGTGTCACCATCATTGCAGTCTCTCCTCGGTTTCATACCTAAAAGTCCATTTGAATCCAAATTCTCAGCTGGTCGCTTTCAGCTGCCCAGCAGCCCAGTGAGTACAGCACGAACGTTTGGCCTCTGCTCCCACAGCAGAAGAGCCAGGAGGGAAAGCTGGTGTTGGACCTGTTCAGCACACAGTCACTTTTACATCGGTGCATCCATCGTTGCTTTCACTGCTCCCTTTCATACAGGAAAAGCATTTGAATGGAATCAGTCCAGAGCCTGCTCTCTGCTACGCAGCAACACAGTCAGCGCAGAATGAACAGTGGCATCTGCTCCCACAGCAGAAAAACCAGCAGGGAAAGCTAGTGCTGGGCCTCTTCAGCACACAGGCTGCTTTGCAACGGTGTCACCATCATTGCAGTCTCTCCTCGGTTTCATACCTAAAACTCCATTTGAATCCAAATTCTCAGCTGGTCTCTCTCAGCTGCAGGCAGCCCAGTGAGTACAGCACGAACGTTTGGCCTCTGCTCCCACAGCAGAAAAGCCAGGAGGGAAAGCTGGTGCTGGACCTGTTCAGCACACAATCACCTTTACATTGGTGCATCCATCGTTGCTTTCACTGCTCCCTTTCATACAGGAAAAGCATTTGAATGGAATCAGTCCAGAGCCTGCTCTCTGCTGCGCAGCAACACAGTCAGCACAGAATGAACAGTGGCATCTGCTCCCACAGCAGAAGAACCAGCAGGGAAAGCTAGTGCTGGGCCTCTTCAGCACACAGGCTGCTTTGCAACGGTGTCACCATCATTGCAGTCTCTCCTCGGTTTCATACCTAAAAGTCCATTTGAATCCAAATTCTCAGCTGGTCGCTTTCAGCTGCCCAGCAGCCCAGTGAGTACAGCACGAACGTTTGGCCTCTGCTCCCACAGCAGAAGAGCCAGGATTGAAAGCTGGTGCTGGACCTGTTCAGCACACAATCACCTTTACATTGGTGCATCCATCGTTGCTTTCACTGCTCCCTTTCATACAGGAAAAGCATTTGAATGGAATCAGTTCAGAGCCTGCTCTCTGCTGGCAGCAACACAGTCAGCACAGAAAGAACAGTGGCATCTGCTCCCACAGCAGAAGAACCAGCAGGGAAAGCTAGTGCTGGGCCTCTTCAGCACACAGGCTGCTTTGCAACGGTGTCACCATCATTGCAGTCTCTCCTCGGTTTCATACCTAAAAGTCCATTTGAATCCAAATTCTCAGCTGGTCTCTCTCAGCTGCAGGCAGCACAGTGAGTACAGCACGAACGTTTGGCTTCTGCTCCCACAGCAGAAGAGCCAGGAGGGAAAGCTTGTGCTGGACCTGTTCAGCACACAATCACCTTTACATTGGTGCATCCATCGTTGCTTTCACTGCTCCCTTTCATACAGGAAAAGCATTTGAATGGAATCAGTTCAGAGCCTGCTCTCTGCTGGCAGCAACACAGTCAGCGCAGAAAGAACAGTGGCATCTGCTCCCACAGCAGAAAACCAGCAGGGAAAGCTGGTGCTGGGCCTCTTCAGCACACAGGCTGCTTTGCAACGGTGTCACCATCATTGCAGTCTCTCCTCGGTTTCATACCTAAAAGTCCATTTGAATCCAAATTCTCAGCTGGTCGCTTTCAGCTGCCCAGCAGCCCAGTGAGTACAGCACGAACGTTTGGCCTCTGCTCCCACAGCAGAAGAGCCAGGAGGGAAAGCTGGTGTTGGACCTGTTCAGCACACAGTCACTTTTACATCGGTGCATCCATCGTTGCTTTCACTGCTCCCTTTCATACAGGAAAAGCATTTGAATGGAATCAGTTCAGAGCCTGCTCTCTGCTGCGCAGCAACACAGTCAGCGCAGAATGAACAGTGGCATCTGCTCCCACAGCAGAAGAACCAGCAGGGAAAGCTAGTGCTGGGCCTCTTCAGCACACAGGCTGCTTTGCAACGGTGTCACCATCATTGCAGTCTCTCCTCGGTTTCATACCTAAAAGTCCATTTGAATCCAAATTCTCAGCTGGTCGCTCTCAGCTGCAGGCAGCACAGTGAGTACAGCACGAACGTTTGGCCTCTGCTCCCACAGCAGAAGAGCCAGGATTGAAAGCTTGTGCTGGACCTGTTCAGCACACAGTCACCTTTACATTGGTGCATCCATCGTTGCTTTCACTGCTCCCTTACATACAGGAGAAGCATTTGAATGGAATCAGTTCAGAGCCTGCTCTCTGCTGCGCAGCAACACAGTCAGCACAGAATGAACAGTGGCATCTGCTCCCACAGCGGAAGAACCAGCAGGGAAAGCTAGTGCTGGGCCTCTTCAGCACACAGGCTGCTTTGCAACGGTGTCACCATCATTGCAGTCTCTCCTCGGTTTCATACCTAAAAGTCCATTTGAATCCAAATTCTCAGCTGGTCGCTTTCAGCTGCAGGCAGCCCAGTGAGAACAGCACGAACGTTTGGCCTCTGCTCCCACAGCAGAAGAGCCAGGATTGAAAGCTTGTGCTGGACCTGTTCAGCACACAATCACCTTTACATTGGTGCATCCATCGTTGCTTTCACTGCTCCCTTTCATACAGGAAAAGCATTTGAATGGAATCAGTCCTGAGCCTGCTCTCTGCTGGCAGCAACACAGCACAGAATGAACAGTGGCATCTGCTCCCACAGCAGAAGAACCAGCAGGGAAAGCTAATGCTGGGCCTCTTCAGCACACAGGCTGCTTTGCAACGGTGTCACCATCATTGCAGTCTCTCCTCGGTTTCATACCTAAAAGTCCATTTGAATCCAAATTCTCAGCTGGTCGCTCTCAGCTGCCCAGCAGCACAGTGAGTACAGCACGAACGTTTGGCCTCTGCTCCCACAGCAGAAGGGTCAGGATTGAAAGCTGATGCTGGACCTGTTCAGCACACAATCACCTTTACATTGGTGCATCCATCGTTGCTTTCACTGCTCCCTTTCATACAGGAAAAGCATTTGAATGGAATCAGTGCAGAGCCTGCTCTCTGCTGGCAGCAACACAGTCAGCACAGAATGAACAGTGGCATCTGCTCCCACAGCAGAAGAACCAGCAGGGAAAGCTGGTGCTGGGCCTCTTCAGCACACAGGCTGCTTTGCAACGGTGTCACCATCATTGCAGTCTCTCCTCGGTTTCATACCTAAAAGTCCATTTGAATCCAAATTCTCCGGTGGTTGCTCTCAGCTGCAGGCAGCAGAGTGCGCACAGCACGTACGTTTGGCCTCTGCTCCCACAGCAGAAGAGCCAGGAGGGAAAGCTGGTGTTGGACCTGTTCAGCACACAATCACCTTTACATTGGTGCATCCATCGTTGCTTTCACTGCTCCCTTTCATACAGGAAAAGCATTTGAATGGAATCAGTGCAGAGCCTGCTCTCTGCTGGCAGCAACACAGTCAGCACAGAATGAACAGTGGCATCTGCTCCCACAGCAGAAGAACCAGCAGGGAAAGCTAGTGCTGGGCCTCTTCAGCACACAGGCTGCTTTGCAACGGTGTCACCATCATTGCAGTCTCTCCTCGGTTTCATACCTAAAAGTCCATTTGAATCCAAATTCTCAGCTGGTCTCTCTCAGCTGCAGGCAGCACAGTGAGTACAGCACGAACGTTTGGCCTCTGCTCCCACAGCAGAAGAGCCAGGATTGAAAGCTTGTGCTGGACCTGTTCAGCACACAATCACCTTTACATTGGTGCATCCATCGTTGCTTTCACTGCTCCCTTTCATACAGGAAAAGCATTTGAATGGAATCAGTTCAGAGCCTGCTCTCTGCTGCGCAGCAACACAGTCAGCACAGAATGAACAGTGGCATCTGCTCCCACAGCAGAAGAACCAGCAGGGAAAGCTAGTGCTGGGCCTCTTCAGCACACAGGCTGCTTTGCAACGGTGTCACCATCATTGCAGTCTCTCCTCGGTTTCATACCTAAAACTCCATTTGAATCCAAATTCTCAGCTGGTCGCTTCAGCTGCCCAGCAGCCCAGTGAGTACAGCACGAACGTTTGGCCTCTGCTCCCACAGCAGAAGAGCCAGGAGGGAAAGCTGGTGCTGGACCTGTTCAGCACACAATCACCTTTACATTGGTGCATCCATCGTTGCTTTCACTGCTCCCTTTCATACAGGAAAAGCATTTGAATGGAATCAGTTCAGAGCCTGCTCTCTGCTGGCAGCAACACAGTCAGCACAGAAGGAACAGTGGCATCTGCTCCCACAGCAGAAGAACCAGCAGGGAAAGCTAGTGCTGGGCCTCTTCAGCACACAGGCTGCTTTGCAACGGTGTCACCATCATTGCAGTCTCTCCTCGGTTTCATACCTAAAAGTCCATTTGAATCCAAATTCTCAGCTGGTCTCTCTCAGCTGCAGGCAGCACAGTGAGTACAGCACGAACGTTTGGCTTCTGCTCCCACAGCAGAAGAGCCAGGATTGAAAGCTGGTGCTGGACCTGTTCAGCACACAATCACCTTTACATTGGTGCATCCATCGTTGCTTTCACTGCTCCCTTTCATACAGGAAAAGCATTTGAATGGAATCAGTTCAGAGCCTGCTCTCTGCTGGCAGCAACACAGTCAGCACAGAAAGAACAGTGGCATCTGCTCCCACAGCAGAAGAACCAGCAGGGAAAGCTAGTGCTGGGCCTCTTCAGCACACAGGCTGCTTTGCAACGGTGTCACCATCATTGCAGTCTCTCCTCGGTTTCATACCTAAAACTCCATTTGAATCCAAATTCTCAGCTGGTCTCTCTCAGCTGCAGGCAGCACAGTGAGTACAGCACGAACGTTTGGCTTCTGCTCCCACAGCAGAAGAGCCAGGATTGAAAGCTGGTGCTGGACCTGTTCAGCACACAATCACCTTTACATTGGTGCATCCATCGTTGCTTTCACTGCTCCTTTTCATACAGGAAAAGCATTTGAATGGAATCAGTGCAGAGCCTGCTCTCTGCTGGCAGCAACACAGTCAGCACAGAATGAACAGTGGCATCTGCTCCCACAGCAGAAGAACCAGCAGGGAAAGCTAGTGCTGGGCCTCTTCAGCACACAGGCTGCTTTGCAACGGTGTCACCATCATTGCAGTCTCTCCTCGGTTTCATACCTAAAACTCCATTTGAATCCAAATTCTCAGCTGGTCGCTTTCAGCTGCCCAGCAGCACAGTGAGTACAGCACGAACGTTTGGCCTCTGCTCCCACAGCAGAAGAGCCAGGATTGAAAGCTTGTGCTGGACCTGTTCAGCACACAATCACCTTTACATTGGTGCATCCATCGTTGCTTTCACTGCTCCCTTTCATACAGGAAAAGCATTTGAATGGAATCAGTTCAGAGCCTGCTCTCTGCTGCGCAGCAACACAGTCAGCACAGAATGAACAGTGGCATCTGCTCCCACAGCAGAAGAACCAGCAGGGAAAGCTAGTGCTGGGCCTCTTCAGCACACAGGCTGCTTTGCAACGGTGTCACCATCATTGCAGTCTCTCCTCGGTTTCATACCTAAAAGTCCATTTGAATCCAAATTCTCAGCTGGTCGCTCTCAGCTGCAGGCAGCAGAGTGAGCACAGCACGAACGTTTGGCCTCTCCTCCCACAGCAGAAGTGCCAGGAGGGAAAGCTGGTGCTGGACCTGTTCAGCACACAATCACCTTTACATTGGTGCATCCATCGTTGCTTTCACTGCTCCCTTTCATACAGGAAAAGCATTTGAATGGAATCAGTTCAGAGCCTGCTCTCTGCTGGCAGCAACACAGCCAGCACAGAAAGAACAGTGGCATCTGCGCCCCCAGCAGAAGAACCAGCAGGGAAAGCTAATGCTGGGCCTCTTCAGCACACAGGCTGCTTTGCAACGGTGTCACCATCATTGCAGTCTCTCCTCGGTTTCATACCTAAAACTCCATTTGAATCCAAATTCTCAGCTGGTCGCTTTCAGCTGCCCAGCAGCCCAGTGAGTACAGCACGAACGTTTGGCCTCTGCTCCCACAGCAGAAGAGCCAGGAGGGAAAGCTGGTGTTGGACCTGTTCAGCACACAGTCACTTTTACATCGGTGCATCCATCGTTGCTTTCACTGCTCCCTTTCATACAGGAAAAGCATTTGATTGGAATCAGTCCAGAGCCTGCTCTCTGCTGGCAGCAACGCAGTCAGCACAGAAGGAACAGTGGCATCTGCTCCCACAGCAGAAGAACCAGCAGGGAAAGCTAGTGCTGGGCCTCTTCAGCACACAGGCTGCTTTGCAACGGTGTCATCATCATTGCAGTCTCTCCTCGGTTTCATACCTAAAAGTCCATTTGAATCCAAATTCTCAGCTGGTCTCTCTCAGCTGCAGGCAGCACAGTGAGTACAGCACGAACGTTTGGCCTCTGCTCCCACAGCAGAAGTGTCAGGATTGAAAGCTGGTGCTGGACCTGTTCAGCACACAATCACCTTTACATTGGTGCATCCATCGTTGGTTTCACTGCTCCCTTTCATACAGGAAAAGCATTTGAATGGAATCAGTTCAGAGCCTGCTCTCTGCTGGGAGCAACACAGTCAGCCCAGAAAGAACAGTGGCATCTGCTCCCACAGCAGAAGAACCAGCAGGGAAAGCTAGTGCTGGGCCTCTTCAGCACACAGGCTGCTTTGCAACGGTGTCACCATCATTGCAGTCTCTCCTCGGTTTCATACCTAAAACTCCATTTGAATCCAAATTCTCAGCTGGTCTCTCTCAGCTGCAGGCAGCACAGTGAGTACAGCACGAACGTTTGGCTTCTGCTCCCACAGCAGAAGAGCCAGGAGGGAAAGCTTGTGCTGGACCTGTTCAGCACACAATCACCTTTACATTGGTGCATCCATCGTTGCTTTCACTGCTCCCTTTCATGCAGGAAAAGCATTTGAATGGAATCAGTCCAGAGCCTGCTCTCTGCTGGCAGCAACACAGTCAGCACAGTCAGAAGAAGAACAGTGGCATCTGCTCCCACAGCAGAAGAACCAGCAGGGAAAGCTAGTGCTGGGCCTCTTCAGCACACAGGCTGCTTTGCAACGGTGTCACCATCATTGCAGTCTCTCCTCGGTTTCATACCTAAAAGTCCATTTGAATCCAAATTCTCAGCTGGTCGCTTTCAGCTGCCCAGCAGCCCAGTGTGTACAGCACGAACGTTTGGCCTCTGCTCTCACAGCAGAAGTGTCAGGATTGAAAGCTGGTGCTGGACCTGTTCAGCACACAATCACCTTTACATTGGTGCATCCATCGTTGCTTTCACTGCTCCCTTTCATACAGGAAAAGCATTTGAATGGAGTCAGTCCAGAGCCTGCTCTCTGCTGCGCCGCAACACAGTCAGCGCAGAATGAACAGTGGCATCTGCTCCCACAGCAGAAGAACCAGCAGGGAAAGCTAATGCTGGGCCTCTTCAGCACACAGGCTGCTTTGCAACGGTGTCACCATCATTGCAGTCTCTCCTCGGTTTCATACCTAAAAGTCCATTTGAATCCAAATTCTCAGCTAGTCGCTCTCAGCTGCAGGCAGCACAGTGAGTACAGCACGAACGTTTGGCCTCTGCTCCCACAGCTGAGGAGCCAGGAGGGAAAGCTGGTGTTGGACCTGTTCAGCACACAGTCACTTTTACATCGGTGGATCCATCGTTTCTTTCACTGCTCCCTTTCATACAGGAAAAGCATTTGAATGGAATCAGTTCAGAGCCTGCTCTCTGCTGGCAGCAACACAGTCAGCACAGGAAGAACAGTGGCATCTGCTCCCACAGCAGAAGAACCAGAAGGGAAGGCTGGTGCTGGGCCTCTTCAGCACACAGGCTGCTTTGCAACAGTGTCACCATCATTGCAGTCTCTCCTCAGTTTCATACCTAAAAGTCCATTTGAATCCAAATTCTCAGCTGGTCTCTCTCAGCTGCTGGCAGCCCAGTGAGTACAGCACGAACGTTTGGCTTCTGCTCCCACAGCAGAAGAGCCAGGATTGAAAGCTTGTGCTGGACCTGTTCAGCACACAATCACCTTTACATTGGTGCATCCATCGTTGCTTTCACTGCTCCCTTTCATGCAGGAAAAGCATTTGAATGGAATCAGTCCAGAGCCTGCTCTCTGCTGCGCAGCAACACAGTCAGCACAGAATGAACAGTGGCATCTGCTCCCACAGCAGAAGAACCAGCAGGGAAAGCTAGTGCTGGGCCTCTTCAGCACACAGGCTGCTTTGCAACGGTGTCACCATCATTGCAGTCTCTCCTCGGTTTCATACCTAAAAGTCCATTTGAATCCAAATTCTCAGCTGGTCGCTTCTCAGCTGCCCAGCAGCCCAGTGAGTACAGCACGAACGTTTGGCTTCTGCTCCCACAGCAGAAGAGCCAGGATTGAAAGCTGGTGCTGGACCTGTTCAGCACACAATCACCTTTACATTGGTGCATCCATCGTTGCTTTCACTGCTCCCTTTCATACAGGAAAAGCATTTGAATGGAATCAGTTCAGAGCCTGCTCTCTGCTGCGCAGCAACACAGTCAGCACAGAATGAACAGTGGCATCTGCTCCCACAGCAGAAGAACCAGCAGGGAAAGCTAGTGCTGGGCCTCTTCAGCACACAGGCTGCTTTGCAACGGTGTCACCATCATTGCAGTCTCTCCTCGGTTTCATACCTAAAAGTCCATTTGAATCCAAATTCTCAGCTGGTCGCTTTCAGCTGCCCAGCAGCCCAGTGAGTACAGCACGAACGTTTGGCTTCTGCTCCCACAGCAGAAGAGCCAGGATTGAAAGCTGGTGCTGGACCTGTTCAGCACACAATCACCTTTACATTGGTGCATCCATCGTTGCTTTCACTGCTCCCTTTCATACAGGAAAAGCATTTGAATGGAATCAGTTCAGAGCCTGCTCTCTGCTGGCAGCAACACAGTCAGCACAGAAAGAACAGTGGCATCTGCTCCCACAGCAGAAGAACCAGCAGGGAAAGCTAGTGCTGGGCCTCTTCAGCACACAGGCTGCTTTGCAACGGTGTCACCATCATTGCAGTCTCTCCTCGGTTTCATACCTAAAAGTCCATTTGAATCCAAATTCTCAGCTGGTCGCTTTCAGCTGCCCAGCAGCACAGTGAGTACAGCACGAACGTTTGGCTTCTGCTCCCACAGCAGAAGAGCCAGGATTGAAAGCTGGTGCTGGACCTGTTCAGCACACAATCACCTTTACATTGGTGCATCCATCGTTGCTTTCACTGCTCCCTTTCATACAGGAAAAGCATTTGAATGGAATCAGGTCAGAGCCTGCTCTCTGCTGCGCAGCAACACAGTCAGCACAGAATGAACAGTGGCATCTGCTCCCACAGCAGAAGAACCAGCAGGGAAAGCTAGTGCTGGGCCTCTTCAGCACACAGGCTGCTTTGCAACGGTGTCACCATCATTGCAGTCTCTCCTCGGTTTCATACCTAAAAGTCCATTTGAATCCAAATTCTCAGCTGGTCGCTCTCAGCTGCAGGCAGCCCAGTGAGTACAGCACGAACGTTTGGCTTCTGCTCCCACAGCAGAAGAGCCAGGAGGGAAAGCTGGTGCTGGACCTGTTCAGCACACAATCACCTTTACATTGGTGCATCCATCGTTGCTTTCACTGCTCCCTTTCATACAGGAAAAGCATTTGAATGGAATCAGTTCAGAGCCTGCTCTCTGCTGCGCAGCAACACAGTCAGCACAGAATGAACAGTGGCATCTGCTCCCACAGCAGAAGAACCAGCAGGGAAAGCTAGTGCTGGGCCTCTTCAGCACACAGGCTGCTTTGCAACGGTGTCACCATCATTGCAGTCTCTCCTCGGTTTCATACCTAAAAGTCCATTTGAATCCAAATTCTCAGCTGGTCGCTCTCAGCTGCAGGCAGCACAGTGAGCACAGCACGAACGTTTGGCCTCTGCTCCCACAGCAGAAGAGCCAGGAGGGAAAGCTGGTGCTGGACCTGTTCAGCACACAATCACCTTTACATTGGTGCATCCATCGTTGCTTTCACTGCTCCCTTTCATACAGGAAAAGCATTTGAATGGAATCAGTTCAGAGCCTGCTCTCTGCTGGCAGCAACACAGTCAGCACAGAAAGAACAGTGGCATCTGCTCCCACAGCAGAAGAACCAGCAGGGAAAGCTGGTGCTGGGCCTCTTCAGCACACAGGCTGCTTTGCAACGGTGTCACCATCATTGCAGTCTCTCCTCGGTTTCATACCTAAAAGTCCATTTGAATCCAAATTCTCAGCTGGTCGCTTTCAGCTGCCCAGCAGCCCAGTGAGTACAGCACGAACGTTTGGCCTCTGCTCCCACAGCAGAAGAGCCAGGAGGGAAAGCTGCTGCTGGACCTGTTCAGCACACAATCACCTTTACATTGGTGCATCCATCGTTGCTTTCACTGCTCCCTTTCATACAGGAAAAGCATTTGAATGGAATCAGTTCAGAGCCTGCTCTCTGCTGCGCAGCAACACAGTCAGCACAGAATGAACAGTGGCATCTGCTCCCACAGCAGAAGAACCAGCAGGGAAAGCTAGTGCTGGGCCTCTTCAGCACACAGGCTGCTTTGCAACGGTGTCACCATCATTGCAGTCTCTCCTCGGTTTCATACCTAAAAGTCCATTTGAATCCAAATTCTCAGCTGGTCGCTCTCAGCTGCAGGCAGCACAGTGAGTACAGCACGAACGTTTGGCTTCTGCTCCCACAGCAGAAGAGCCAGGATTGAAAGCTGGTGCTGGACCTGTTCAGCACACAATCACCTTTACATTGGTGCATCCATCGTTGCTTTCACTGCTCCCTTTCATACAGGAAAAGCATTTGAATGGAATCAGTTCAGAGCCTGCTCTCTGCTGGCAGCAACACAGTCAGCACAGAAAGAACAGTGGCATCTGCTCCCACAGCAGAAGAACCAGCAGGGAAAGCTGGTGCTGGGCCTCTTCAGCACACAGGCTGCTTTGCAACGGTGTCACCATCATTGCAGTCTCTCCTCGGTTTCATACCTAAAAGTCCATTTGAATCCAAATTCTCAGCTGGTCGCTTTCAGCTGCCCAGCAGCACAGTGAGTACAGCACGAACGTTTGGCTTCTGCTCCCACAGCAGAAGAGCCAGGAGGGAAAGCTGCTGCTGGACCTGTTCAGCACACAATCACCTTTACATTGGTGCATCCATCGTTGCTTTCACTGCTCCCTTTCATACAGGAAAAGCATTTGAATGGAATCAGTTCAGAGCCTGCTCTCTGCTGCGCAGCAACACAGTCAGCACAGAATGAACAGTGGCATCTGCTCCCACAGCAGAAGAACCAGCAGGGAAAGCTAGTGCTGGGCCTCTTCAGCACACAGGCTGCTTTGCAACGGTGTCACCATCATTGCAGTCTCTCCTCGGTTTCATACCTAAAAGTCCATTTGAATCCAAATTCTCAGCTGGTCGCTTTCAGCTGCCCAGCAGCCCAGTGTGTACAGCACGAACGTTTGGCTTCTGCTCCCACAGCAGAAGAGCCAGGATTGAAAGCTGTGCTGGACCTGTTCAGCACACAATCACCTTTACATTGGTGCATCCATCGTTGCTTTCACTGCTCCCTTTCATACAGGAAAAGCATTTGAATGGAATCAGTTCAGAGCCTGCTCTCTGCTGCGCAGCAACACAGTCAGCACAGAAAGAACAGTGGCATCTGCTCCCACAGCAGAAGAACCAGCAGGGAAAGCTAGTGCTGGGCCTCTTCAGCACACAGGCTGCTTTGCAACGGTGTCACCATCATTGCAGTCTCTCCTCGGTTTCATACCTAAAACTCCATTTGAATCCAAATTCTCAGCTGGTCGCTCTCAGCTGCCCAGCAGCACAGTGAGTACAGCACGAACGTTTGGCTTCTGCTCCCACAGCAGAAGAGCCAGGATTGAAAGCTTGTGCTGGACCTGTTCAGCACACAATCACCTTTACATTGGTGCATCCATCGTTGCTTTCACTGCTCCCTTTCATACAGGAAAAGCATTTGAATGGAATCAGTTCAGAGCCTGCTCTCTGCTGCGCAGCAACACAGTCAGCACAGAATGAACAGTGGCATCTGCTCCCACAGCAGAAGAACCAGCAGGGAAAGCTAGTGCTGGGCCTCTTCAGCACACAGGCTGCTTTGCAACGGTGTCACCATCATTGCAGTCTCTCCTCGGTTTCATACCTAAAACTCCATTTGAATCCAAATTCTCAGCTGGTCGCTTTCAGCTGCCCAGCAGCACAGTGAGTACAGCACGAACGTTTGGCTTCTGCTCCCACAGCAGAAGAGCCAGGATTGAAAGCTGGTGCTGGACCTGTTCAGCACACAATCACCTTTACATTGGTGCATCCATCGTTGCTTTCACTGCTCCCTTTCATACAGGAAAAGCATTTGAATGGAATCAGTTCAGAGCCTGCTCTCTGCTGGCAGCAACACAGTCAGCACAGAAAGAACAGTGGCATCTGCTGCATGGACATCAGCAGTCAGCTCAGAATGGAATCAGTGCAGAGCCTGCTCTCTCTCTGCTGCGCAGCAACACAGTCAGCACAGAATGAACAGTGGCATCTGCTCCCACAGCAGAAGAACCAGCAGGGAAAGCTGGTGCTGGGCCTCTTCAGCACACAGGCTGCTTTGCAACGGTGTCACCATCATTGCAGTCTCTCCTCGGTTTCATACCTAAAAGTCCATTTGAATCCAAATTCTCAGCTGGTCGCTCTCAGCTGCAGGCAGCACAGTGAGTACAGCACGAACGTTTGGCTTCTGCTCCCACAGCAGAAGAGCCAGGATTGAAAGCTGGTGCTGGACCTGTTCAGCACACAATCACCTTTACATTGGTGCATCCATCGTTGCTTTCACTGCTCCCTTTCATACAGGAAAAGCATTTGAATGGAATCAGTTCAGAGCCTGCTCTCTGCTGCGCAGCAACACAGTCAGCACAGAATGAACAGTGGCATCTGCTCCCACAGCAGAAGAACCAGCAGGGAAAGCTGGTGCTGGGCCTCTTCAGCACACAGGCTGCTTTGCAACGGTGTCACCATCATTGCAGTCTCTCCTCGGTTTCATACCTAAAAGTCCATTTGAATCCAAATTCTCAGCTGGTCGCTCTCAGCTGCAGGCAGCACAGTGAGTACAGCACGAACGTTTGGCCTCTGCTCCCACAGCAGAAGAGCCAGGATTGAAAGCTGGTGCTGGACCTGTTCAGCACACAATCACCTTTACATTGGTGCATCCATCGTTGCTTTCACTGCTCCCTTTCATACAGGAAAAGCATTTGAATGGAATCAGTTCAGAGCCTGCTCTCTGCTGCGCAGCAACACAGTCAGCACAGAATGAACAGTGGCATCTGCTCCCACAGCAGAAGAACCAGCAGGGAAAGCTGGTGCTGGGCCTCTTCAGCACACAGGCTGCTTTGCAACGGTGTCACCATCATTGCAGTCTCTCCTCGGTTTCATACCTAAAAGTCCATTTGAATCCAAATTCTCAGCTGGTCGCTCTCAGCTGCCCAGCAGCACAGTGAGTACAGCACGAACGTTTGGCCTCTGCTCCCACAGCAGAAGAGCCAGGAGGGAAAGCTGTGCTGGACCTGTTCAGCACACAATCACCTTTACATTGGTGCATCCATCGTTGCTTTCACTGCTCCCTTTCATACAGGAAAAGCATTTGAATGGAATCAGTTCAGAGCCTGCTCTCTGCTGCGGAGCAACACAGTCAGCACAGAATGAACAGTGGCATCTGCTCCCACAGCAGAAGAACCAGCAGGGAAAGCTAGTGCTGGGCCTCTTCAGCACACAGGCTGCTTTGCAACGGTGTCACCATCATTGCAGTCTCTCCTCGGTTTCATACCTAAAAGTCCATTTGAATCCAAATTCTCAGCTGGTCGCTTTCAGCTGCCCAGCAGCACAGTGAGTACAGCACGAACGTTTGGCTTCTGCTCCCACAGCAGAAGAGCCAGGATTGAAAGCTGTGCTGGACCTGTTCAGCACACAATCACCTTTACATTGGTGCATCCATCGTTGCTTTCACTGCTCCCTTTCATACAGGAAAAGCATTTGAATGGAATCAGTTCAGAGCCTGCTCTCTGCTGCGCAGCAACACAGTCAGCACAGAATGAACAGTGGCATCTGCTCCCACAGCAGAAGAACCAGCAGGGAAAGCTAGTGCTGGGCCTCTTCAGCACACAGGCTGCTTTGCAACGGTGTCACCATCATTGCAGTCTCTCCTCGGTTTCATACCTAAAAGTCCATTTGAATCCAAATTCTCAGCTGGTCTCTCTCAGCTGCAGGCAGCACAGTGAGTACAGCACGAACGTTTGGCCTCTGCTCCCACAGCAGAAGTGTCAGGATTGAAAGCTGGTGCTGGACCTGTTCAGCACACAATCACCTTTACATTGGTGCATCCATCGTTGCTTTCACTGCTCCCTTTCATACAGGAAAAGCATTTGAATGGAATCAGTTCAGAGCCTGCTCTCTGCTGGGCAGCAACACAGTCAGCCCAGAAAGAACAGTGGCATCTGCTCCCACAGCAGAAGAACCAGCAGGGAAAGCTAGTGCTGGGCCTCTTCAGCACACAGGCTGCTTTGCAACGGTGTCACCATCATTGCAGTCTCTCCTCGGTTTCATACCTAAAAGTCCATTTGAATCCAAATTCTCAGCTGGTCGCTCTCAGCTGCAGGCAGCACAGTGAGTACAGCACGAACGTTTGGCTTCTGCTCCCACAGCAGAAGAGCCAGGAGGGAAAGCTTGTGCTGGACCTGTTCAGCACACAATCACCTTTACATTGGTGCATCCATCGTTGCTTTCACTGCTCCCTTTCATACAGGAAAAGCATTTGAATGGAATCAGTTCAGAGCCTGCTCTCTGCTGCGCAGCAACACAGTCAGCGCAGAATGAACAGTGGCATCTGCTCCCACAGCAGAAGAACCAGCAGGGAAAGCTAGTGCTGGGCCTCTTCAGCACACAGGCTGCTTTGCAACGGTGTCACCATCATTGCAGTCTCTCCTCGGTTTCATACCTAAAAGTCCATTTGAATCCAAATTCTCAGCTGGTCGCTCTCAGCTGCAGGCAGCACAGTGAGCACAGCACGTACGTTTGGCCTCTGCTCCCACAGCAGAAGAGCCAGGAGGGAAAGCTGGTGCTGGACCTGTTCAGCACACAGTCACTTTTACATTGGTGCATCCATCGTTTCTTTCACTGCTCCCTTTCATACAGGAAAAGCATTTGAATGGAATCAGTTCAGAGCCTGCTCTCTGCTGGCAGCAACACAGTCAGCACAGGAAGAACAGTGGCATCTGCTCCCACAGCAGAAGAACCAGAAGGGAAGGCTGGTGCTGGGCCTCTTCAGCACACAGGCTGCTTTGCAACAGTGTCACCATCATTGCAGTCTCTCCTCGGTTTCATACCTAAAAGTCCATTTGAATCCAAATTCTCAGCTGGTCGCTCTCAGCTGCCCAGCAGCCCAGTGAGTACAGCACGAACGTTTGGCCTCTGCTCCCACAGCAGAAGAGCCAGGAGGGAAAGCTGGTGCTGGACCTGTTCAGCACACAATCACCTTTACATTGGTGCATCCATCGTTGCTTTCACTGCTCCCTTTCATACAGGAAAAGCATTTGAATGGAATCAGTTCAGAGCCTGCTCTCTGCTGGCAGCAACACAGTCAGCACAGAAAGAACAGTGGCATCTGCTCCCACAGCAGAAGAACCAGCAGGGAAAGCTAGTGCTGGGCCTCTTCAGCACACAGGCTGCTTTGCAACGGTGTCACCATCATTGCAGTCTCTCCTCGGTTTCATACCTAAAAGTCCATTTGAATCCAAATTCTCAGCTGGTCGCTTTCAGCTGCCCAGCAGCCCAGTGAGTACAGCACGAACGTTTGGCCTCTGCTCCCACAGCAGAAGAGCCAGGAGGGAAAGCTGGTGCTGGACCTGTTCAGCACACAATCACCTTTACATTGGTGCATCCATCGTTGCTTTCACTGCTCCCTTTCATACAGGAAAAGCATTTGAATGGAATCAGTTCAGAGCCTGCTCTCTGCTGCGCAGCAACACAGTCAGCACAGAATGAACAGTGGCATCTGCTCCCACAGCAGAAGAACCAGCAGGGAAAGCTAGTGCTGGGCCTCTTCAGCACACAGGCTGCTTTGCAACGGTGTCACCATCATTGCAGTCTCTCCTCGGTTTCATACCTAAAAGTCCATTTGAATCCAAATTCTCAGCTGGTCGCTTTCAGCTGCCCAGCAGCCCAGTGTGTACAGCACGAACGTTTGGCTTCTGCTCCCACAGCAGAAGAGCCAGGATTGAAAGCTGGTGCTGGACCTGTTCAGCACACAATCACCTTTACATTGGTGCATCCATCGTTGCTTTCACTGCTCCCTTTCATACAGGAAAAGCATTTGAATGGAATCAGTCCAGAGCCTGCTCTCTGCTGCGCAGCAACACAGTCAGCGCAGAATGAACAGTGGCATCTGCTCCCACAGCAGAAGAACCAGCAGGGAAAGCTAGTGCTGGGCCTCTTCAGCACACAGGCTGCTTTGCAACGGTGTCACCATCATTGCAGTCTCTCCTCGGTTTCATACCTAAAAGTCCATTTGAATCCAATCTCAGCTAGTCGCTCTCAGCTGCAGGCAGCACAGTGAGTACAGCACGAACGTTTGGCCTCTGCTCCCACAGCTGAGGAGCCAGGAGGGAAAGCTGGTGTTGGACCTGTTCAGCACACAGTCACTTTTACATCGGTGGATCCATCGTTTCTTTCACTGCTCCCTTTCATACAGGAAAAGCATTTGAATGGAATCAGTTCAGAGCCTGCTCTCTGCTGGCAGCAACACAGTCAGCACAGGAAGAACAGTGGCATCTGCTCCCACAGCAGAAGAACCAGAAGGGAAGGCTGGTGCTGGGCCTCTTCAGCACACAGGCTGCTTTGCAACAGTGTCACCATCATTGCAGTCTCTCCTCAGTTTCATACCTAAAAGTCCATTTGAATCCAAATTCTCAGCTGGTCTCTCTCAGCTGCTGGCAGCCCAGTGAGTACAGCACGAACGTTTGGCTTCTGCTCCCACAGCAGAAGAGCCAGGATTGAAAGCTTGTGCTGGACCTGTTCAGCACACAATCACCTTTACATTGGTGCATCCATCGTTGCTTTCACTGCTCCCTTTCATGCAGGAAAATCATTTGAATGGAGTCAGTCCAGAGCCTGCTCTCTGCTGCGCGGCAACACAGTCAGCACAGAATGAACAGTGGCATCTGCTCCCACAGCAGAAGAACCAGCAGGGAAAGCAAGTGCTGGGCCTCTTCAGCACACAGGCTGCTTTTCAACGGTGTCACCATCATTGCAGTCTCTCCTCGGTTTCATACCTAAAAGTCCATTTGAATCCAAATTCTCAGCTGGTCGCTCTCAGCTGCCCAGCAGCACAGTGTGTACAGCACGAACGTTTGGCCTCTGCTTCCACAGCAGTAGGGTCAGGATTGAAAGCTGATGCTGGACCTGTTCAGCACACAATCACCTTTACATTGGTGCATCCATCGTTGCTTTCACTGCTCACTTTCATACAGGAAAAGCATTTGAATGGAATCAGTGCAGAGCCTGCTCTCTGCTGCGCAGCAACACAGTCAGCACAGAATGAACAGTGGCATCTGCTCCCACAGCAGAAGAACCAGCAGGGAAAGCTAGTGCTGGGCCTCTTCAGCACACAGGCTGCTTTGCAACGGTGTCACCATCATTGCAGTCTCTCCTCGGTTTCATACCTAAAAGTCCATTTGAATCCAAATTCTCAGCTGGTCGCTTTCAGCTGCCCAGCAGCACAGTGAGTACAGCACGAACGTTTGGCCTCTGCTCCCACAGCAGAAGAGCCAGGAGGGAAAGCTGGTGCTGGACCTGTTCAGCACACAATCACCTTTACATTGGTGCATCCATCGTTGCTTTCACTGCTCCCTTTCATACAGGAAAAGCATTTGAATGGAATCAGTTCAGAGCCTGCTCTCTGCTGGCAGCAACACAGTCAGCACAGAATGAACAGTGGCATCTGCTCCCACAGCAGAAGAACCAGCAGGGAAAGCTAGTGCTGGGCCTCTTCAGCACACAGGCTGCTTTGCAACGGTGTCACCATCATTGCAGTCTCTCCTCGGTTTCATACCTAAAAGTCCATTTGAATCCAAATTCTCAGCTGGTCGCTTTCAGCTGCCCAGCAGCCCAGTGAGTACAGCACGAACGTTTGGCCTCTGCTCCCACAGCAGAAGAGCCAGGATTGAAAGCTGGTGCTGGACCTGTTCAGCACACAATCACCTTTACATTGGTGCATCCATCGTTGCTTTCACTGCTCCCTTTCATACAGGAAAAGCATTTGAATGGAATCAGTTCAGAGCCTGCTCTCTGCTGCGCAGCAACACAGTCAGCACAGAATGAACAGTGGCATCTGCTCCCACAGCAGAAGAACCAGCAGGGAAAGCTAGTGCTGGGCCTCTTCAGCACACAGGCTGCTTTGCAACGGTGTCACCATCATTGCAGTCTCTCCTCGGTTTCATACCTAAAAGTCCATTTGAATCCAAATTCTCAGCTGGTCGCTCTCAGCTGCAGGCAGCACAGTGAGTACAGCACGAACGTTTGGCCTCTGCTCCCACAGCAGAAGAGCCAGGATTGAAAGCTGGTGCTGGACCTGTTCAGCACACAATCACCTTTACATTGGTGCATCCATCGTTGCTTTCACTGCTCCCTTTCATACAGGAAAAGCATTTGAATGGAATCAGTTCAGAGCCTGCTCTCTGCTGGGAGCAACACAGTCAGCCCAGAAAGAACAGTGGCATCTGCTCCCACAGCAGAAGAACCAGCAGGGAAAGCTAGTGCTGGGCCTCTTCAGCACACAGGCTGCTTTGCAACGGTGTCACCATCATTGCAGTCTCTCCTCGGTTTCATACCTAAAAGTCCATTTGAATCCAAATTCTCAGCTGGTCGCTCTCAGCTGCAGGCAGCACAGTGAGTACAGCACGAACGTTTGGCCTCTGCTCCCACAGCAGAAGAGCCAGGAGGGAAAGCTGCTGCTGGACCTGTTCAGCACACAATCACCTTTACATTGGTGCATCCATCGTTGCTTTCACTGCTCCCTTCATACAGGAAAAGCATTTGAATGGAATCAGTTCAGAGCCTGCTCTCTGCTGCGCAGCAACACAGTCAGCACAGAATGAACAGTGGCATCTGCTCCCACAGCAGAAGAACCAGCAGGGAAAGCTAGTGCTGGGCCTCTTCAGCACACAGGCTGCTTTGCAACGGTGTCACCATCATTGCAGTCTCTCCTCGGTTTCATACCTAAAAGTCCATTTGAATCCAAATTCTCAGCTGGTCGCTCTCAGCTGCAGGCAGCACAGTGTGTACAGCACGAACGTTTGGCCTCTGCTCCCACAGCAGAAGAGCCAGGATTGAAAGCTGTGCTGGACCTGTTCAGCACACAATCACCTTTACATTGGTGCATCCATCGTTGCTTTCACTGCTCCCTTTCATACAGGAAAAGCATTTGAATGGAATCAGTTCAGAGCCTGCTCTCTGCTGGCAGCAACACAGTCAGCACAGAATGAACAGTGGCATCTGCTCCCACAGCAGAAGAACCAGCAGGGAAAGCTAGTGCTGGGCCTCTTCAGCACACAGGCTGCTTTGCAACGGTGTCACCATCATTGCAGTCTCTCCTCGGTTTCATACCTAAAAGTCCATTTGAATCCAAATTCTCAGCTGGTCGCTCTCAGCTGCCCAGCAGCACAGTGAGTACAGCACGAACGTTTGGCCTCTGCTCCCACAGCAGAAGAGCCAGGAGGGAAAGCTGCTGCTGGACCTGTTCAGCACACAATCACCTTTACATTGGTGCATCCATCGTTGCTTTCACTGCTCCCTTTCATACAGGAAAAGCATTTGAATGGAATCAGTTCAGAGCCTGCTCTCTGCTGCGCAGCAACACAGTCAGCACAGAATGAACAGTGGCATCTGCTCCCACAGCAGAAGAACCAGCAGGGAAAGCTAGTGCTGGGCCTCTTCAGCACACAGGCTGCTTTGCAACGGTGTCACCATCATTGCAGTCTCTCCTCGGTTTCATACCTAAAAGTCCATTTGAATCCAAATTCTCAGCTGGTCGCTCTCAGCTGCAGGCAGCACAGTGAGTACAACACGAACGTTTGGCCTCTGCTCCCACAGCAGAAGAGCCAGGAGGGAAAGCTGGTGCTGGACCTGTTCAGCACACAATCACCTTTACATTGGTGCATCCATCGTTGCTTTCACTGCTCCCTTTCATACAGGAAAAGCATTTGAATGGAATCAGTTCAGAGCCTGCTCTCTGCTGGCAGCAACACAGTCAGCACAGAATGAACAGTGGCATCTGCTCCCACAGCAGAAGAACCAGCAGGGAAAGCTGGTGCTGGGCCTCTTCAGCACACAGGCTGCTTTGCAACGGTGTCACCATCATTGCAGTCTCTCCTCGGTTTCATACCTAAAAGTCCATTTGAATCCAAATTCTCAGCTGGTCTCTCTCAGCTGCTGGCAGCACAGTGAGTACAGCACGAACGTTTGGCTTCTGCTCCCACAGCAGAAGAGCCAGGATTGAAAGCTTGTGCTGGACCTGTTCAGCACACAATCACCTTTACATTGGTGCATCCATCGTTGCTTTCACTGCTCCCTTTCATACAGGAAAAGCATTTGAATGGAATCAGTTCAGAGCCTGCTCTCTGCTGCGCAGCAACACAGTCAGCACAGAATGAACAGTGGCATCTGCTCCCACAGCAGAAGAACCAGCAGGGAAAGCTAGTGCTGGGCCTCTTCAGCACACAGGCTGCTTTTCAACGGTGTCACCATCATTGCAGTCTCTCCTCGGTTTCATACCTAAAAGTCCATTTGAATCCAAATTCTCAGCTGGTCGCTCTCAGCTGCCCAGCAGCACAGTGTGTACAGCACGAACGTTTGGCTTCTGCTCCCACAGCAGAAGAGTCAGGATTGAAAGCTGGTGCTGGACCTGTTCAGCACACAATCACCTTTACATTGGTGCATCCATCGTTGCTTTCACTGCTCCCTTTCATACAGGAAAAGCATTTGAATGGAATCAGTTCAGAGCCTGCTCTCTGCTGCGCAGCAACACAGTCAGCACAGAATGAACAGTGGCATCTGCTCCCACAGCAGAAGAACCAGCAGGGAAAGCTAGTGCTGGGCCTCTTCAGCACACAGGCTGCTTTGCAACGGTGTCACCATCATTGCAGTCTCTCCTCGGTTTCATACCTAAAAGTCCATTTGAATCCAAATTCTCAGCTGGTCGCTCTCAGCTGCAGGCAGCACAGTGAGTACAGCACGAACGTTTGGCCTCTGCTCCCACAGCAGAAGAGCCAGGAGGGAAAGCTGGTGCTGGACCTGTTCAGCACACAATCACCTTTACATTGGTGCATCCATCGTTGCTTTCACTGCTCCCTTTCATACAGGAAAAGCATTTGAATGGAATCAGTTCAGAGCCTGCTCTCTGCTGGGAGCAACACAGTCAGCACAGAATGAACAGTGGCATCTGCTCCCACAGCAGAAGAACCAGCAGGGAAAGCTAGTGCTGGGCCTCTTCAGCACACAGGCTGCTTTGCAACGGTGTCACCATCATTGCAGTCTCTCCTCGGTTTCATACCTAAAAGTCCATTTGAATCCAAATTCTCAGCTGGTCGCTCTCAGCTGCCCAGCAGCCCAGTGAGTACAGCACGAACGTTTGGCTTCTGCTCCCACAGCAGAAGAGCCAGGAGGGAAAGCTGCTGCTGGACCTGTTCAGCACACAATCACCTTTACATTGGTGCATCCATCGTTGCTTTCACTGCTCCCTTTCATACAGGAAAAGCATTTGAATGGAATCAGTTCAGAGCCTGCTCTCTGCTGCGCAGCAACACAGTCAGCACAGAATGAACAGTGGCATCTGCTCCCACAGCAGAAGAACCAGCAGGGAAAGCTAGTGCTGGGCCTCTTCAGCACACAGGCTGCTTTGCAACGGTGTCACCATCATTGCAGTCTCTCCTCGGTTTCATACCTAAAAGTCCATTTGAATCCAAATTCTCAGCTGGTCGCTCTCAGCTGCAGCAGCCCAGTGAGTACAGCACGAACGTTTGGCCTCTGCTCCCACAGCAGAAGAGCCAGGAGGGAAAGCTGTGCTGGACCTGTTCAGCACACAATCACCTTTACATTGGTGCATCCATCGTTGCTTTCACTGCTCCCTTTCATACAGGAAAAGCATTTGAATGGAATCAGTTCAGAGCCTGCTCTCTGCTGGGAGCAACACAGTCAGCACAGAATGAACAGTGGCATCTGCTCCCACAGCAGAAGAACCAGCAGGGAAAGCTAGTGCTGGGCCTCTTCAGCACACAGGCTGCTTTGCAACGGTGTCACCATCATTGCAGTCTCTCCTCGGTTTCATACCTAAAAGTCCATTTGAATCCAAATTCTCAGCTGGTCGCTCTCAGCTGCAGGCAGCACAGTGAGTACAGCACGAACGTTTGGCTTCTGCTCCCACAGCAGAAGAGCCAGGAGGGAAAGCTGCTGCTGGACCTGTTCAGCACACAATCACCTTTACATTGGTGCATCCATCGTTGCTTTCACTGCTCCCTTTCTTACTGGAAAAGCATTTGAATGGAATCAGTTCAGAGCCTGCTCTCTGCTGCGCAGCAACACAGTCAGCGCAGAATGAACAGTGGCATCTGCTCCCACAGCAGAAGAACCAGCAGGGAAAGCTAGTGCTGGGCCTCTTCAGCACACAGGCTGCTTTGCAACGGTGTCACCATCATTGCAGTCTCTCCTCGGTTTCATACCTAAAAGTCCATTTGAATCCAAATTCTCAGCTGGTCTCTCTCAGCTGCAGGCAGCACAGTGAGTACAGCACGAACGTTTGGCCTCTGCTCCCACAGCAGAAGTGTCAGGATTGAAAGCTGGTGCTGGACCTGTTCAGCACACAATCACCTTTACATTGGTGCATCCATCGTTGCTTTCACTGCTCCCTTTCATACAGGAAAAGCATTTGAATGGAATCAGTTCAGAGCCTGCTCTCTGCTGGGAGCAACACAGTCAGCCCAGAAAGAACAGTGGCATCTGCTCCCACAGCAGAAGAACCAGCAGGGAAAGCTAGTGCTGGGCCTCTTCAGCACACAGGCTGCTTTGCAACGGTGTCACCATCATTGCAGTCTCTCCTCGGTTTCATACCTAAAAGTCCATTTGAATCCAAATTCTCAGCTGGTCGCTCTCAGCTGCAGGCAGCACAGTGAGTACAGCACGAACGTTTGGCCTCTGCTCCCACAGCAGAAGAGCCAGGAGGGAAAGCTGCTGCTGGACCTGAATCACCTTTACATTGGTGCATCCATCGTTGCTTTCACTGCTCACTTTCATACAGGAAAAGCATTTGAATGGAATCAGTTCAGAGCCTGCTCTCTGCTGCGCAGCAACACAGTCAGCGCAGAATGAACAGTGGCATCTGCTCCCACAGCAGAAGAACCAGCAGGGAAAGCTAATGCTGGGCCTCTTCAGCACACAGGCTGCTTTGCAACGGTGTCACCATCATTGCAGTCTCTCCTCGGTTTCATACCTAAAAGTCCATTTGAATCCAAATTCTCCGGTGGTCGCTCTCAGCTGCAGGCAGCCCAGTGAGTACAGCACGTACGTTTGGCCTCTGCTCCCACAGCAGAAGAGCCAGGAGGGAAAGCTGGTGCTGGACCTGTTCAGCACACAATCACCTTTACATTGGTGCATCCATCGTTGCTTTCACTGCTCCCTTTCATACAGGAAAAGCATTTGAATGGAATCAGTTCAGAGCCTGCTCTCTGCTGCGCAGCAACACAGTCAGCACAGAATGAACAGTGGCATCTGCTCCCACAGCAGAAGAACCAGCAGGGAAAGCTGGTGATGGGCCTCTTCAGCACACAGGCTGCTTTGCAACGGTGTCACCATCATTGCAGTCTCTCCTCGGTTTCATACCTAAAAGTCCATTTGAATCCAAATTCTCAGCTGGTCGCTTTCAGCTGCCCAGCAGCACAGTGAGTACAGCACGAACGTTTGGCTTCTGCTCCCACAGCAGAAGAGCCAGGATTGAAAGCTTGTGCTGGACCTGTTCAGCACACAATCACCTTTACATTGGTGCATCCATCGTTGCTTTCACTGCTCCCTTTCATACAGGAAAAGCATTTGAATGGAATCAGTTCAGAGCCTGTTCTCTGCTGCGCAGCAACACAGTCAGCGCAGAATGAACCGTGGCATCTGCTCCCACAGCAGAAGAACCAGCAGGGAAAGCTAGTGCTGGGCCTCTTCAGCACACAGGCTGCTTTGCAACGGTGTCATCATCATTGCAGTCTCTCCTCAGTTTCAGTCATGAACAGTGGCATCTGCTCCCACCAGAAGAACCAGCAGGGAAAGCTAGTGCTGGGCCTCTTCAGCACACAGGCTGCTTTGCAACGGTGTCATCATCATTGCAGTCTCTCCTCAGTTTCATACCTAAAATTCCATTTGAATCCAAATTCTCAGCTAGTCGCACTCAGCTGCAGGCAGCACAGTGAGTACAGCACGAACGTTTGGCCTCTGCTCCCACAGCAGAAGTGTCAGGATTGAAAGCTGGTGCTGGACCTGTTCAGCACACAATCACCTTTACATTGGTGCATCCATCGTTGCTTTCACTGCTCCCTTTCATACAGGAAAAGCATTTGAATGGAATCAGTTCAGAGCCTGCTCTCTGCTGGGAGCAACACAGTCAGCACAGAAAGAACAGTGGCATCTGCTCCCACAGCAGAAGAACCAGCAGGGAAAGCTGGTGCTGGGCCTCTTCAGCACACAGGCTGCTTTGCAACGGTGTCACCATCATTGCAGTCTCTCCTCGGTTTCATACCTAAAAGTCCATTTGAATCCAAATTCTCAGCTGGTCGCTCTCAGCTGCCCAGCAGCCCAGTGAGCACAGCACGAACGTTTGGCTTCTGCTCCCACAGCAGAAGAGCCAGGATAGAAAGCTGCTGCTGGACCTGTTCAGCACACAATCACCTTTACATTGGTGCATCCATCGTTGCTTTCACTGCTCCCTTTCATACAGGAAAAGCATTTGAATGGAATCAGTTCAGAGCCTGCTCTCTGCTGCGCAGCAACACAGTCAGCACAGAATGAACAGTGGCATCTGCTCCCACAGCAGAAGAACCAGCAGGGAAAGCTAGTGCTGGGCCTCTTCAGCACACAGGCTGCTTTGCAACGGTGTCACCATCATTGCAGTCTCTCCTCGGTTTCATACCTAAAAGTCCATTTGAATCCAAATTCTCAGCTGGTCTCTCTCAGCTGCAGGCAGCACAGTGAGTACAGCACGAACGTTTGGCCTCTGCTCCCACAGCAGAAGAGCCAGGAGGGAAAGCTGGTGCTGGACCTGTTCAGCACACAGTCACCTTTACATTGGTGCATCCATCGTTGCTTTCACTGCTCACTTTCATACAGGAAAAGCATTTGAATGGAATCAGTTCAGAGCCTGCTCTCTGCTGCGCAGCAACACAGTCAGCGCAGAATGAACAGTGGCATCTGCTCCCACAGCAGAAGAACCAGCAGGGAAAGCTAATGCTGGGCCTCTTCAGCACACAGGCTGCTTTGCAACGGTGTCACCATCATTGCAGTCTCTCCTCGGTTTCATACCTAAAAGTCCATTTGAATCCAAATTCTCAGCTGGTCTCTCTCAGCTGCTGGCAGCACAGTGAGTACAGCACGAACGTTTGGCCTCTGCTCCCACAGCAGAAGAGCCAGGAGGGAAAGCTGCTGCTGGACCTGTTCAGCACACAATCACCTTTACATTGGTGCATCCATCGTTGCTTTCACTGCTCACTTTCATACAGGAAAAGCATTTGAATGGAATCAGTTCAGAGCCTGCTCTCTGCTGCGCAGCAACACAGTCAGCGCAGAATGAACAGTGGCATCTGCTCCCACAGCAGAAGAACCAGCAGGGAAAGCTAGTGCTGGGCCTCTTCAGCACACAGGCTGCTTTGCAACGGTGTCACCATCATTGCAGTCTCTCCTCGGTTTCATACCTAAAAGTCCATTTGAATCCAAATTCTCAGCTGGTCGCTCTCAGCTGCCCAGGCAGCCCAGTGAGTACAGCACGAACGTTTGGCCTCTGCTCCCACAGCAGAAGAGCCAGGAGGGAAAGCTGGTGCTGGACCTGTTCAGCACACAATCACCTTTACATTGGTGCATCCATCGTTGCTTTCACTGCTCCCTTTCATACAGGAAAAGCATTTGAATGGAATCAGTTCAGAGCCTGCTCTCTGCTGCGCAGCAACACAGTCAGCACAGAATGAACAGTGGCATCTGCTCCCACAGCAGAAGAACCAGCAGGGAAAGCTAGTGCTGGGCCTCTTCAGCACACAGGCTGCTTTGCAACGGTGTCACCATCATTGCAGTCTCTCCTCGGTTTCATACCTAAAAGTCCATTTGAATCCAAATTCTCAGCTGGTCGCTTTCTCAGCTGCAGCAGCACAGTGAGTACAGCACGAACGTTTGGCCTCTGCTCCCACAGCAGAAGAGCCAGGAGGGAAAGCTGCTGCTGGACCTGTTCAGCACACAATCACCTTTACATTGGTGCATCCATCGTTGCTTTCACTGCTCCCTTTCATACAGGAAAAGCATTTGAATGGAATCAGTTCAGAGCCTGCTCTCTGCTGCGCAGCAACACAGTCAGCACAGAATGAACAGTGGCATCTGCTCCCACAGCAGAAGAACCAGCAGGGAAAGCTAGTGCTGGGCCTCTTCAGCACACAGGCTGCTTTGCAACGGTGTCACCATCATTGCAGTCTCTCCTCGGTTTCATACCTAAAAGTCCATTTGAATCCAAATTCTCAGCTGGTCGCTCTCAGCTGCAGGCAGCACAGTGAGTACAGCACGAACGTTTGGCCTCTGCTCCCACAGCAGAAGAGCCAGGAGGGAAAGCTGGTGCTGGACCTGTTCAGCACACAATCACCTTTACATTGGTGCATCCATCGTTGCTTTCACTGCTCCCTTTCATACAGGAAAAGCATTTGAATGGAATCAGTTCAGAGCCTGCTCTCTGCTGGCAGCAACACAGTCAGCACAGAAAGAACAGTGGCATCTGCTCCCACAGCAGAAGAACCAGCAGGGAAAGCTAGTGCTGGGCCTCTTCAGCACACAGGCTGCTTTGCAACGGTGTCACCATCATTGCAGTCTCTCCTCGGTTTCATACCTAAAAGTCCATTTGAATCCAAATTCTCAGCTGGTCGCTCTCAGCTGCCCAGGCAGCACAGTGAGTACAGCACGCACGTTTGGCCTCTGCTCCCCCCTCAGAAGAGCCAGGAGGGAAAGCTGGTGCTGGACCTGTTCAGCACACAATCACCTTTACATTGGTGCATCCATCGTTGCTTTCACTGCTCACTTTCATACAGGAAAAGCATTTGAATGGAATCAGTTCAGAGCCTGCTCTCTGCTGGGAGCAACACAGTCAGCACAGAATGAACAGTGGCATCTGCTCCCACAGCAGAAGAACCAGCAGGGAAAGCTAGTGCTGGGCCTCTTCAGCACACAGGCTGCTTTGCAACGGTGTCACCATCATTGCAGTCTCTCCTCGGTTTCATACCTAAAAGTCCATTTGAATCCAAATTCTCAGCTGGTCGCTCTCAGCTGCAGGCAGCACAGTGAGTACAGCACGAACGTTTGGCCTCTGCTCCCACAGCAGAAGAGCCAGGAGGGAAAGCTGGTGCTGGACCTGTTCAGCACACAATCACCTTTACATTGGTGCATCCATCGTTGCTTTCACTGCTCCCTTTCATACAGGAAAAGCATTTGAATGGAATCAGTTCAGAGCCTGCTCTCTGCTGCGCAGCAACACAGTCAGCACAGAAGAACAGTGGCATCTGCTCCCACAGCAGAAGAACCAGCAGGGAAAGCTGGTGCTGGGCCTCTTCAGCACACAGGCTGCTTTGCAACGGTGTCACCATCATTGCAGTCTCTCCTCGGTTTCATACCTAAAAGTCCATTTGAATCCAAATTCTCAGCTGGTCTCTCTCAGCTGCAGGCAGCACAGTGAGTACAGCACGAACGTTTGGCTTCTGCTCCCACAGCAGAAGAGCCAGGATTGAAAGCTGGTGCTGGACCTGTTCAGCACACAATCACCTTTACATTGGTGCATCCATCGTTGCTTTCACTGCTCCCTTTCATACAGGAAAAGCATTTGAATGGAATCAGTTCAGAGCCTGCTCTCTGCTGCGCAGCAACACAGTCAGCGCAGAATGAACAGTGGCATCTGCTCCCACAGCAGAAGAACCAGCAGGGAAAGCTAGTGCTGGGCCTCTTCAGCACACAGGCTGCTTTGCAACGGTGTCACCATCATTGCAGTCTCTCCTCGGTTTCATACCTAAAAGTCCATTTGAATCCAAATTCTCAGCTGGTCGCTCTCAGCTGCAGGCAGCACAGTGAGTACAGCACGAACGTTTGGCTTCTGCTCCCACAGCAGAAGAGCCAGGATTGAAAGCTGGTGCTGGACCTGTTCAGCACACAATCACCTTTACATTGGTGCATCCATCGTTGCTTTCACTGCTCCCTTTCATACAGGAAAAGCATTTGAATGGAATCAGTTCAGAGCCTGCTCTCTGCTGCGCAGCAACACAGTCAGCGCAGAATGAACAGTGGCATCTGCTCCCACAGCAGAAGAACCAGCAGGGAAAGCTAGTGCTGGGCCTCTTCAGCACACAGGCTGCTTTGCAACGGTGTCACCATCATTGCAGTCTCTCCTCGGTTTCATACCTAAAAGTCCATTTGAATCCAAATTCTCAGCTGGTCGCTCTCAGCTGCCCAGCAGCACAGTGAGTACAGCACGAACGTTTGGCCTCTGCTCCCACAGCAGAAGAGCCAGGATTGAAAGCTGGTGCTGGACCTGTTCAGCACACAATCACCTTTACATTGGTGCATCCATCGTTGCTTTCACTGCTCCCTTTCATACAGGAAAAGCATTTGAATGGAATCAGTTCAGAGCCTGCTCTCTGCTGCGCAGCAACACAGTCAGCACAGAATGAACAGTGGCATCTGCTCCCACAGCAGAAGAACCAGCAGGGAAAGCTGGTGCTGGGCCTCTTCAGCACACAGGCTGCTTTGCAACGGTGTCACCATCATTGCAGTCTCTCCTCGGTTTCATACCTAAAAGTCCATTTGAATCCAAATTCTCAGCTGGTCGCTCTCAGCTGCCCAGCAGCACAGTGAGTACAGCACGAACGTTTGGCCTCTGCTCCCACAGCAGAAGAGCCAGGATTGAAAGCTTGTGCTGGACCTGTTCAGCACACAATCACCTTTACATTGGTGCATCCATCGTTGCTTTCACTGCTCCCTTTCATACAGGAAAAGCATTTGAATGGAATCAGTTCAGAGCCTGCTCTCTGCTGCGCAGCAACACAGTCAGCGCAGAATGAACAGTGGCATCTGCTCCCACAGCAGAAGAACCAGCAGGGAAAGCTAGTGCTGGGCCTCTTCAGCACACAGGCTGCTTTGCAACGGTGTCACCATCATTGCAGTCTCTCCTCGGTTTCATACCTAAAAGTCCATTTGAATCCAAATTCTCCGGTGGTCGCTCTCAGCTGCAGGCAGCAGAGTGCGCACAGCACGTACGTTTGGCCTCTGCTCCCACAGCAGAAGAGCCAGGAGGGAAAGCTGGTGCTGGACCTGTTCAGCACACAATCACCTTTACATTGGTGCATCCATCGTTGCTTTCACTGCTCCCTTTCATACAGGAAAAGCATTTGAATGGAATCAGTTCAGAGCCTGCTCTCTGCTGCGCAGCAACACAGTCAGCACAGAATGAACAGTGGCATCTGCTCCCACAGCAGAAGAACCAGCAGGGAAAGCTAGTGCTGGGCCTCTTCAGCACACAGGCTGCTTTGCAACGGTGTCACCATCATTGCAGTCTCTCCTCGGTTTCATACCTAAAAGTCCATTTGAATCCAAATTCTCAGCTGGTCGCTCTCAGCTGCAGGCAGCACAGTGAGTACAGCACGAACGTTTGGCCTCTGCTCCCACAGCAGAAGAGCCAGGAGGGAAAGCTGGTGCTGGACCTGTTCAGCACACAATCACCTTTACATTGGTGCATCCATCGTTGCTTTCACTGCTCACTTTCATACAGGAAAAGCATTTGAATGGAATCAGTTCAGAGCCTGCTCTCTGCTGGGAGCAACACAGTCAGCGCAGAATGAACAGTGGCATCTGCTCCCACAGCAGAACAACCACCAGGGAAAGCTAATGCTGGGCCTCTTCAGCACACAGGCTGCTTTGCAACGGTGTCACCATCATTGCAGTCTCTCCTCGGTTTCATACCTAAAAGTCCATTTGAATCCAAATTCTCAGCTGGTCGCTCTCAGCTGCAGGCAGCAGAGTGCGCACAGCACGTACGTTTGGCCTCTGCTCCCACAGCAGAAGAGCCAGGAGGGAAAGCTGGTGCTGGACCTGTTCAGCACACAATCACCTTTACATTGGTGCATCCATCGTTGCTTTCACTGCTCCCTTTCATGCAGGAAAAGCATTTGAATGGAATCAGTTCAGAGCCTGCTCTCTGCTACGCAGCAACACAGTCAGCACAGAATGAACAGTGGCATCTGCTCCCACAGCAGAAGAACCAGCAGGGAAAGCTGGTGCTGGGCCTCTTCAGCACACAGGCTGCTTTGCAACGGTGTCACCATCATTGCAGTCTCTCCTCGGTTTCATACCTAAAAGTCCATTTGAATCCAAATTCTCAGCTGGTCGCTTTCAGCTGCCCAGCAGCCCAGTGAGTACAGCACGAACGTTTGGCCCCTGCTCCCACAGCAGAAGAGCCAGGATTGAAAGCTGGTGCTGGACCTGTTCAGCACACAATCACCTTTACATTGGTGCATCCATCGTTGCTTTCACTGCTCCCTTTCATACAGGAAAAGCATTTGAATGGAATCAGTTCAGAGCCTGCTCTCTGCTGCGCAGCAACACAGTCAGCGCAGAATGAACAGTGGCATCTGCTCCCACAGCAGAAGAACCAGCAGGGAAAGCTAATGCTGGGCCTCTTCAGCACACAGGCTGCTTTGCAACGGTGTCACCATCATTGCAGTCTCTCCTCGGTTTCATACCTAAAAGTCCATTTGAATCCAAATTCTCAGCTGGTCGCTCTCAGCTGCAGGCAGCACAGTGAGTACAGCACGAACGTTTGGCCTCTGCTCCCACAGCAGAAGAGTCAGGATTGAAAGCTGGTGCTGGACCTGTTCAGCACACAATCACCTTTACATTGGTGCATCCATCGTTGCTTTCACTGCTCCCTTTCATACAGGAAAAGCATTTGAATGGAATCAGTTCAGAGCCTGCTCTCTGCTGGCAGCAACACAGTCAGCCCAGAATGAACAGTGGCATCTGCTCCCACAGCAGAAGAACCAGCAGGGAAAGCTAGTGCTGGGCCTCTTCAGCACACAGGCTGCTTTGCAACGGTGTCACCATCATTGCAGTCTCTCCTCGGTTTCATACCTAAAAGTCCATTTGAATCCAAATTCTCAGCTGGTCGCTCTCAGCTGCAGGCAGCACAGTGAGTACAGCACGAACGTTTGGCCTCTGCTCCCGCAGCAGAAGAGCCAGGAGGGAAAGCTGCTGCTGGACCTGTTCAGCACACAATCACCTTTACATTGGTGCATCCATCGTTGCTTTCACTGCTCCCTTTCATACAGGAAAAGCATTTGAATGGAATCAGTTCAGAGCCTGCTCTCTGCTGGCAGCAACACAGTCAGCACAGAATGAACAGTGGCATCTGCTCCCACAGCAGAAGAACCAGCAGGGAAAGCTGGTGCTGGGCCTCTTCAGCACACAGGCTGCTTTGCAACGGTGTCACCATCATTGCAGTCTCTCCTCGGTTTCATACCTAAAAGTCCATTTGAATCCAAATTCTCAGCTGGTCGCTCTCAGCTGCCTGGCAGCCCAGTGAGTACAGCACGAACGTTTGGCCTCTGCTCCCACAGCAGAAGAGCCAGGAGGGAAAGCTGGTGCTGGACCTGTTCAGCACACAATCACCTTTACATTGGTGCATCCATCGTTGCTTTCACTGCTCCCTTTCATACAGGAAAAGCATTTGAATGGAATCAGTTCAGAGCCTGCTCTCTGCTGCGCAGCAACACAGTCAGCGCAGAATGAACAGTGGCATCTGCTCCCACAGCAGAAGAACCAGCAGGGAAAGCTAGTGCTGGGCCTCTTCAGCACACAGGCTGCTTTGCAACGGTGTCACCATCATTGCAGTCTCTCCTCGGTTTCATACCTAAAAGTCCATTTGAATCCAAATTCTCAGCTGGTCGCTCTCAGCTGCAGGCAGCACAGTGAGTACAGCACGAACGTTTGGCTTCTGCTCCCACATCAGAAGAGCCAGGATTGAAAGCTGGTGCTGGACCTGTTCAGCACACAATCACCTTTACATTGGTGCATCCATCGTTGCTTTCACTGCTCCCTTTCATACAGGAAAAGCATTTGAATGGAATCAGTTCAGAGCCTGCTCTCTGCTGCGCAGCAACACAGTCAGCGCAGAATGAACAGTGGCATCTGCTCCCACAGCAGAAGAACCAGCAGGGAAAGCTAGTGCTGGGCCTCTTCAGCACACAGGCTGCTTTGCAACGGTGTCACCATCATTGCAGTCTCTCCTCGGTTTCATACCTAAAAGTCCATTTGAATCCAAATTCTCAGCTGGTCGCTTTCAGCTGCCCAGCAGCACAGTGAGTACAGCACGAACGTTTGGCCTCTGCTCCCACAGCAGAAGAGCCAGGATTGAAAGCTGGTGCTGGACCTGTTCAGCACACAATCACCTTTACATTGGTGCATCCATCGTTGCTTTCACTGCTCCCTTTCATACAGGAAAAGCATTTGAATGGAATCAGTTCAGAGCCTGCTCTCTGCTGCGCAGCAACACAGTCAGCGCAGAATGAACAGTGGCATCTGCTCCCACAGCAGAAGAACCAGCAGGGAAAGCTAGTGCTGGGCCTCTTCAGCACACAGGCTGCTTTGCAACGGTGTCACCATCATTGCAGTCTCTCCTCGGTTTCATACCTAAAAGTCCATTTGAATCCAAATTCTCAGCTGGTCGCTCTCAGCTGCAGGCAGCACAGTGAGTACAGCACGAACGTTTGGCTTCTGCTCCCACAGCAGAAGAGCCAGGATTGAAAGCTGGTGCTGGACCTGTTCAGCACACAATCACCTTTACATTGGTGCATCCATCGTTGCTTTCACTGCTCCCTTTCATACAGGAAAAGCATTTGAATGGAATCAGTTCACAGCCTGCTCTCTGCTGCGCAGCAACACAGTCAGCGCAGAATGAACAGTGGCATCTGCTCCCACAGCAGAAGAACCAGCAGGGAAAGCTAGTGCTGGGCCTCTTCAGCACACAGGCTGCTTTGCAACGGTGTCACCATCATTGCAGTCTCTCCTCGGTTTCATACCTAAAAGTCCATTTGAATCCAAATTCTCAGCTGGTCGCTTTCAGCTGCCCAGCAGCCCAGTGTGTACAGCACGAACGTTTGGCTTCTGCTCCCACAGCAGAAGAGCCAGGAGGGAAAGCTTGTGCTGGACCTGTTCAGCACACAATCACCTTTACATTGGTGCATCCATCGTTGCTTTCACTGCTCCCTTTCATACAGGAAAAGCATTTGAATGGAATCAGTTCAGAGCCTGCTCTCTGCTGCGCAGCAACACACCACAGAATGAACAGTGGCATCTGCTCCCACAGCAGAAGAACCAGCAGGGAAAGCTGGTGCTGGGCCTCTTCAGCACACAGGCTGCTTTGCAACGGTGTCACCATCATTGCAGTCTCTCCTCGGTTTCATACCTAAAAGTCCATTTGAATCCAAATTCTCAGCTGGTCGCTTTCAGCTGCCCAGCAGCCCAGTGAGTACAGCACGAACGTTTGGCCTCTGCTCCCACAGCAGAAGAGCCAGGATTGAAAGCTGGTGCTGGACCTGTTCAGCACACAATCACCTTTACATTGGTGCATCCATCGTTGCTTTCACTGCTCACTTTCATACAGGAAAAGCATTTGAATGGAATCAGTTCAGAGCCTGCTCTCTGCTGCGCAGCAACACAGTCAGCACAGAATGAACAGTGGCATCTGCTCCCACAGCAGAAGAACCAGCAGGGAAAGCTAGTGCTGGGCCTCTTCAGCACACAGGCTGCTTTGCAACGGTGTCACCATCATTGCAGTCTCTCCTCGGTTTCATACCTAAAAGTCCATTTGAATCCAAATTCTCAGCTGGTCTCTCTCAGCTGCAGGCAGCACAGTGAGTACAGCACGAACGTTTGGCTTCTGCTCCCACAGCAGAAGAGCCAGGAGGGAAAGCTTGTGCTGGACCTGTTCAGCACACAATCACCTTTACATTGGTGCATCCATCGTTGCTTTCACTGCTCCCTTTCATACAGGAAAAGCATTTGAATGGAATCAGTTCAGAGCCTGCTCTCTGCTGCGCAGCAACACAGTCAGCACAGAATGAACAGTGGCATCTGCTCCCACAGCAGAAGAACCAGCAGGGAAAGCTAGTGCTGGGCCTCTTCAGCACACAGGCTGCTTTGCAACGGTGTCACCATCATTGCAGTCTCTCCTCGGTTTCATACCTAAAACTCCATTTGAATCCAAATTCTCAGCTGGTCGCTCTCAGCTGCCCAGCAGCACAGTGAGTACAGCACGAACGTTTGGCCTCTGCTCCCACAGCAGAAGAGCCAGGATTGAAAGCTTGTGCTGGACCTGTTCAGCACACAATCACCTTTACATTGGTGCATCCATCGTTGCTTTCACTGCTCCCTTTCATACAGGAAAAGCATTTGAATGGAATCAGTTCAGAGCCTGCTCTCTGCTGCGCAGCAACACAGTCAGCACAGAATGAACAGTGGCATCTGCTCCCACAGCAGAAGAACCAGCAGGGAAAGCTAGTGCTGGGCCTCTTCAGCACACAGGCTGCTTTGCAACGGTGTCACCATCATTGCAGTCTCTCCTCGGTTTCATACCTAAAAGTCCATTTGAATCCAAATTCTCAGCTGGTCTCTCTCAGCTGCAGGCAGCACAGTGAGTACAGCACGAACGTTTGGCTTCTGCTCCCACAGCAGAAGAGCCAGGATTGAAAGCTGGTGCTGGACCTGTTCAGCACACAATCACCTTTACATTGGTGCATCCATCGTTGCTTTCACTGCTCCCTTTCATACAGGAAAAGCATTTGAATGGAATCAGTTCAGAGCCTGCTCTCTGCTGCGCAGCAACACAGTCAGCGCAGAATGAACAGTGGCATCTGCTCCCACAGCAGAAGAACCAGCAGGGAAAGCTAATGCTGGGCCTCTTCAGCACACAGGCTGCTTTGCAACGGTGTCACCATCATTGCAGTCTCTCCTCGGTTTCATACCTAAAAGTCCATTTGAATCCAAATTCTCAGCTGGTCTCTCTCAGCTGCTGGCAGCACAGTGAGTACAGCACGAACGTTTGGCCTCTGGTTTCATACATAAAAGTCCATTTGAATCCAAATTCTTAGCTGGTCGCTCTCAGCTGCAGGCAGCACAGTGAGTACAGCACGAACGTTTGGCCTCTGCTCCTACAGTAGAAGAGCCAGGAGGGAAAGCTGGTGCTGGACCTGTTCAGCACACAATCACCTTTACATTGGTGCATCCATCGTTGCTTTCACTGCTCCCTTTCATACAGGAAAAGCATTTGAATGGAATCAGTTCCGAGCCTGCTCTCTGCTGGCAGCAACACAGCACAGAATGAACAGTGGCATCTGCTCCCACAGCAGAAGAACCAGCAGGGAAAGCTGGTGCTGGGCCTCTTCAGCACACAGGCTGCTTTGCAACGGTGTCACCATCATTGCAGTCTCTCCTCGGTTTCATACCTAAAACTCCATTTGAATCCAAATTCTCAGCTGGTCGCTCTCAGCTGCAGGCAGCACAGTGAGAACAACACGAACGTTTGGCCTCTGCTCCCACAGCAGAAGAGCCAGGAGGTTAAGCTGGTGCTGGACCTGTTCAGCACACAATCACCTTTACATTGGTGCATCCATCGTTGCTTTCACTGCTCACTTTCATACAGGAAAAGCATTTGAATGGAATCAGTGCAGAGCCTGCTCTCTGCTGCGCAGCAACACAGTCAGCACAGAATGAACAGTGGCATCTGCTCCCACAGCAGAAGAACCAGCAGGGAAAGCTAGTGCTGGGCCTCTTCAGCACACAGGCTGCTTTGCAACGGTGTCACCATCATTGCAGTCTCTCCTCGGTTTCATACCTAAAAGTCCATTTGAATCCAAATTCTCAGCTGGTCGCTTTCAGCTGCCCAGCAGCACAGTGAGTACAGCACGAACGTTTGGCTTCTGCTCCCACAGCAGAAGAGCCAGGATTGAAAGCTTGTGCTGGACCTGTTCAGCACACAATCACCTTTACATTGGTGCATCCATCGTTGCTTTCACTGCTCCCTTTCATACAGGAAAAGCATTTGAATGGAATCAGTTCAGAGCCTGCTCTCTGCTGCGCAGCAAACACAGCACAGAATGAACAGTGGCATCTGCTCCCACAGCAGAAGAACCAGCAGGGAAAGCTAGTGCTGGGCCTCTTCAGCACACAGGCTGCTTTGCAACGGTGTCACCATCATTGCAGTCTCTCCTCGGTTTCATACCTAAAACTCCATTTGAATCCAAATTCTCAGCTGGTCGCTTTCAGCTGCCCAGCAGCACAGTGAGTACAGCACGAACGTTTGGCTTCTGCTCCCACAGCAGAAGAGCCAGGATTGAAAGCTTGTGCTGGACCTGTTCAGCACACAATCACCTTTACATTGGTGCATCCATCGTTGCTTTCACTGCTCCCTTTCATACAGGAAAAGCATTTGAATGGAATCAGTTCAGAGCCTGCTCTCTGCTGCGCAGCAACACAGTCAGCGCAGAATGAACAGTGGCATCTGCTCCCACAGCAGAAGAACCAGCAGGGAAAGCTAGTGCTGGGCCTCTTCAGCACACAGGCTGCTTTGCAACGGTGTCACCATCATTGCAGTCTCTCCTCGGTTTCATACCTAAAAGTCCATTTGAATCCAAATTCTCAGCTGGTCGCTCTCAGCTGCAGGCAGCACAGTGAGTACAGCACGAACGTTTGGCCTCTGCTCCCACAGCAGAAGAGCCAGGAGGGAAAGCTGGTGCTGGACCTGTTCAGCACACAATCACCTTTACATTGGTGCATCCATCGTTGCTTTCACTGCTCACTTTCATACAGGAAAAGCATTTGAATGGAATCAGTCCAGAGCCTGCTCTCTGCTGCGCAGCAACACAGTCAGCACAGAATGAACAGTGGCATCTGCTCCCACAGCAGAAGAACCAGCAGGGAAAGCTGGTGCTGGGCCTCTTCAGCACACAGGCTGCTTTGCAACGGTGTCACCATCATTGCAGTCTCTCCTCGGTTTCATACCTAAAAGTCCATTTGAATCCAAATTCTCAGCTGGTCGCTCTCAGCTGCCCAGCAGCCCAGTGAGTACAGCATGAACCTTTGGCTTCTGCTCCCACAGCAGAAGAGCCAGGAGGGAAAGCTTGTGCTGGACCTGTTCAGCACACAATCACCTTTACATTGGTGCATCCATCGTTGCTTTCACTGCTCCCTTTCATACAGGAAAAGCATTTGAATGGAATCAGTTCAGAGCCTGCTCTCTGCTGCGCAGCAACACAGTCAGCGCAGAATGAACAGTGGCATCTGCTCCCACAGCAGAAGAACCAGCAGGGAAAGCTAGTGCTGGGCCTCTTCAGCACACAGGCTGCTTTGCAACGGTGTCACCATCATTGCAGTCTCTCCTCGGTTTCATACCTAAAAGTCCATTTGAATCCAAATTCTCAGCTGGTCGCTCTCAGCTGCAGGCAGCACAGTGAGTACAGCACGAACGTTTGGCTTCTGCTCCCACAGCAGAAGAGCCAGGAGGGAAAGCTGTGCTGGACCTGTTCAGCACACAATCACCTTTACATTGGTGCATCCATCGTTGCTTTCACTGCTCCCTTTCATACAGGAAAAGCATTTGAATGGAATCAGTGCAGAGCCTGCTCTCTGCTGCGCAGCAACACAGTCAGCGCAGAATGAACAGTGGCATCTGCTCCCACAGCAGAAGAACCAGCAGGGAAAGCTAATGCTGGGCCTCTTCAGCACACAGGCTGCTTTGCAACGGTGTCACCATCATTGCAGTCTCTCCTCGGTTTCATACCTAAAAGTCCATTTGAATCCAAATTCTCAGCTGGTCTCTCTCAGCTGCAGGCAGCACAGTGAGTACAGCACGAACGTTTGGCCTCTGCTCCCAAGGCAGAAGAGCCAGGATTGAAAGCTGGTGCTGGACCTGTCCAGCACACAATCACCTTTACATTGGTGCATCCATCGTTGCTTTCACTGCTCACTTTCATACAGGAAAAGCATTTGAATGGAATCAGTGCAGAGCCTGCTCTCTGCTGCGCAGCAACACAGTCAGCACAGAATGAACAGTGGCATCTGCTCCCACAGCAGAAGAACCAGCAGGGAAAGCTAGTGCTGGGCCTCTTCAGCACACAGGCTGCTTTGCAACGGTGTCACCATCATTGCAGTCTCTCCTCGGTTTCATACCTAAAAGTCCATTTGAATCCAAATTCTCAGCTGGTCGCTTTCAGCTGCCCAGCAGCACAGTGAGTACAGCACGAACGTTTGGTTTCTGCTCCCACAGCAGAAGAGAAAGGATTGAAAGCTTGTGCTGGACCTGTTCAGCACACAATCACCTTTACATTGGTGCATCCATCGTTGCTTTCACTGCTCCCTTCCATGCAGGAAAAGCATTTGAATGGAATCAGTCCAGAGCCTGCTCTCTGCTGGCAGCAACACAGCACAGAATGAACAGTGGCATCTGCTCCCACAGCAGAAGAACCAGCAGGGAAAGCTAGTGCTGGGCCTCTTCAGCACACAGGCTGCTTTGCAACGGTGTCACCATCATTGCAGTCTCTCCTCGGTTTCATACCTAAAAGTCCATTTGAATCCAAATTCTCAGCTGGTCTCTCTCAGCTACAGGCAACAGTCAGCACAGAATGAACAGTGGCATCTGCTCCCACAGCAGAAGAACCAGCAGGGAAAGCTAGTGCTGGGCCTCTTCAGCACACAGGCTGCTTTGCAACGGTGTCACCATCATTGCAGTCTCTCCTCGGTTTCATACCTAAAAGTCCATTTGAATCCAAATTCTCAGCTGGTCTCTCTCAGCTGCAGGCAGCACAGTGAGTACAGCACGAACGTTTGGCCTCTGCTCCCACAGCAGAAGAGCCAGGATTGAAAGCTTGTGCTGGACCTGTTCAGCACACAATCACCTTTACATTGGTGCATCCATCGTTGCTTTCACTGCTCCCTTTCATACAGGAAAAGCATTTGAATGGAATCAGTCCAGAGCCTGCTCTCTGCTGCGCAGCAACACAGTCAGCACAGAATGAACAGTGGCATCTGCTCCCACAGCAGAAGAACCAGCAGGGAAAGCTAGTGCTGGGCCTCTTCAGCACACAGGCTGCTTTGCAACGGTGTCACCATCATTGCAGTCTCTCCTCGGTTTCATACCTAAAAGTCCATTTGAATCCAAATTCTCAGCTGGTCGCTCTCAGCTGCAGGCAGCACAGTGAGTACAGCACGAACGTTTGGCTTCTGCTCCCACAGCAGAAGAGCCAGGAGGGAAAGCTTGTGCTGGACCTGTTCAGCACACAATCACCTTTACATTGGTGCATCCATCGTTGCTTTCACTGCTCCCTTTCATACAGGAAAAGCATTTGAATGGAATCAGTCCAGAGCCTGCTCTCTGCTGTGCAGCAACACAGTCAGCACAGAATGAACAGTGGCATCTGCTCCCACAGCAGAAGAACCAGCAGGGAAAGCTAGTGCTGGGCCTCTTCAGCACACAGGCTGCTTTGCAACGGTGTCACCATCATTGCAGTCTCTCCTCGGTTTCATACCTAAAAGTCCATTTGAATCCAAATTCTCAGCTGGTCGCTTTCAGCTGCCCAGCAGCCCAGTGAGTACAGCACGAACGTTTGGCCTCTGCTCCCACAGCAGAAGAGCCAGGATTGAAAGCTTGTGCTGGACCTGTTCAGCACACAATCACCTTTACATTGGTGCATCCATCGTTGCTTTCACTGCTCCCTTTCATACAGGAAAAGCATTTGAATGGAATCAGTTCAGAGCCTGCTCTCTGCTGCGCAGCAAACACAGCACAGAATGAACAGTGGCATCTGCTCCCACAGCAGAAGAACCAGCAGGGAAAGCTAGTGCTGGGCCTCTTCAGCACACAGGCTGCTTTGCAACGGTGTCACCATCATTGCAGTCTCTCCTCGGTTTCATACCTAAAAGTCCATTTGAATCCAAATTCTCAGCTGGTCGCTCTCAGCTGCAGCAGCACAGTGAGTACAGCACGAACGTTTGGCCTCTGCTCCCACAGCAGAAGAGCCAGGATTGAAAGCTTGTGCTGGACCTGTTCAGCACACAATCACCTTTACATTGGTGCATCCATCGTTGCTTTCACTGCTCCCTTTCATACGCAGCAACACAGTTAGCGCAGAATGAACAGTGGCATCTGCTCCCACAGCAGAAGAACCAGCAGGGAAAGCTGGTGCTGGGCCTCTTCAGCACACAGGCTGCTTTGCAACGGTGTCCCCATCATTGCAGTCTCTCCTCGGTTTCATACCTAAAACTCCATTTGAATCCAAATTCTCAGCTGGTCTCTCTCAGCTGCAGGCAGCACAGTGAGTACAGCACGAACGTTTGGCTTCTGCTCCCACAGCAGAAGAGCCAGGATTGAAAGCTGGTGCTGGACCTGTTCAGCACACAATCACCTTTACATTGGTGCATCCATCGTTGCTTTCACTGCTCCCTTTCATACAGGAAAAGCATTTGAATGGAATCAGTTCAGAGCCTGCTCTCTGCTGCGCAGCAACACAGTCAGCACAGAATGAACAGTGGCATCTGCTCCCACAGCAGAAGAACCAGCAGGGAAAGCTAGTGCTGGGCCTCTTCAGCACACAGGCTGCTTTGCAACGGTGTCACCATCATTGCAGTCTCTCCTCGGTTTCATACCTAAAAGTCCATTTGAATCCAAATTCTCAGCTGGTCTCTCTCAGCTGCAGGCAGCACAGTGAGTACAGCACGAACGTTTGGCTTCTGCTCCCACAGCAGAAGAGCCAGGATTGAAAGCTGGTGCTGGACCTGTTCAGCACACAATCACCTTTACATTGGTGCATCCATCGTTGCTTTCACTGCTCCCTTTCATACAGGAAAAGCATTTGAATGGAATCAGTTCAGAGCCTGCTCTCTGCTGCGCAGCAACAGAGCACAGAATGAACAGTGGCATCTGCTCCCACAGCAGAAGAACCAGCAGGGAAAGCTGGTGCTGGGCCTCTTCAGCACACAGGCTGCTTTGCAACGGTGTCACCATCATTGCAGTCTCTCCTCGGTTTCATACCTAAAAGTCCATTTGAATCCAAATTCTCAGCTGGTCTCTCTCAGCTGCAGGCAGCACAGTGAGTACAGCACGAACGTTTGGCCTCTGCTCCCACAGCAGAAGAGCCAGGAGGGAAAGCTGGTGCTGGACCTGTTCAGCACACAATCACCTTTACATTGGTGCATCCATCGTTGCTTTCACTGCTCCCTTTCATACAGGAAAAGCATTTGAATGGAATCAGTCCAGAGCCTGCTCTCTGCTGCGCAGCAACACAGTCAGCGCAGAATGAACAGTGGCATCTGCTCCCACAGCAGAAGAACCAGCAGGGAAAGCTAGTGCTGGGCCTCTTCAGCACACAGGCTGCTTTGCAACGGTGTCACCATCATTGCAGTCTCTCCTCGGTTTCATACCTAAAAGTCCATTTGAATCCAAATTCTCAGCTGGTCTCTCTCAGCTGCAGGCAGCACAGTGAGTACAGCACGAACGTTTGGCCTCTGCTCCCACAGCAGAAGAGCCAGGAGGGAAAGCTGGTGCTGGACCTGTTCAGCACACAATCACCTTTACATTGGTGCATCCATCGTTGCTTTCACTGCTCCCTTTCATACAGGAAAAGCATTTGAATGGAATCAGTGCAGAGCCTGCTCTCTGCTGCGCAGCAACACAGTCAGCACAGAATGAACAGTGGCATCTGCTCCCACAGCAGAAGAACCAGCAGGGAAAGCTAGTGCTGGGCCTCTTCAGCACACAGGCTGCTTTGCAACGGTGTCACCATCATTGCAGTCTCTCCTCGGTTTCATACCTAAAAGTCCATTTGAATCCAAATTCTCAGCTGGTCGCTTTCAGCTGCCCAGCAGCACAGTGAGTACAGCACGAACGTTTGGTTTCTGCTCCCACAGCAGAAGAGAAAGGATTGAAAGCTTGTGCTGGACCTGTTCAGCACACAATCACCTTTACATTGGTGCATCCATCGTTGCTTTCACTGCTCCCTTCCATGCAGGAAAAGCATTTGAATGGAATCAGTCCAGAGCCTGCTCTCTGCTGGCAGCAACACAGCACAGAATGAACAGTGGCATCTGCTCCCACAGCAGAAGAACCAGCAGGGAAAGCTAGTGCTGGGCCTCTTCAGCACACAGGCTGCTTTGCAACGGTGTCACCATCATTGCAGTCTCTCCTCGGTTTCATACCTAAAAGTCCATTTGAATCCAAATTCTCAGCTGGTCTCTCTCAGCTGCAGGCAGCACAGTGAGTACAGCACGAACGTTTGGCTTCTGCTCCCACAGCAGAAGAGCCAGGAGGGAAAGCTGGGGTTGGACCTGTTCAGCACACAGTCACTTTTACATTGGTGCATCCATCGTTGCTTTCACTGCTCCCTTTCATACAGGAAAAGCATTTGAATGGAATCAGTCCAGAGCCTGCTCTCTGCTACGCAGCAACACAGTTAGCACAGAATGAACAGTGGCATCTGCTCCCACAGCAGAAGAACCAGCAGGGAAAGCTGGTGCTGGGCCTCTTCAGCACACAGGCTGCTTTGCAACGGTGTCCCCATCATTGCAGTCTCTCCTCGGTTTCATACCTAAAAGTCCATTTGAATCCAAATTCTCAGCTGGTCGCTCTCAGCTGCAGGCAGCACAGTGAGTACAGCACGAACGTTTGGCTTCTGCTCCCACAGCAGAAGAGCCAGGATAGAAAGCTTGTGCTGGACCTGTTCAGCACACAATCACCTTTACATTGGTGCATCCATCGTTGCTTTCACTGCTCCCTTTCATACAGGAAAAGCATTTGAATGGAATCAGTCCAGAGCCTGCTCTCTGCTGCGCAGCAACACAGTCAGCGCAGAATGAACAGTGGCATCTGCTCCCACAGCAGAAGAACCAGCAGGGAAAGCTAGTGCTGGGCCTCTTCAGCACACAGGCTGCTTTGCAACGGTGTCACCATCATTGCAGTCTCTCCTCGGTTTCATACATAAAAGTCCATTTGAATCCAAATTCTTAGCTGGTCGCTCTCAGCTGCAGGCAGCACAGTGAGTACAGCACGAACGTTTGGCCTCTGCTCCTACAGTAGAAGAGCCAGGAGGGAAAGCTGGTGCTGGACCTGTTCAGCACACAATCACCTTTACATTGGTGCATCCATCGTTGCTTTCACTGCTCCCTTTCATACAGGAAAAGCATTTGAATGGAATCAGTTCCAGAGCCTGCTCTCTGCTGGCAGCAACACAGCACAGAATGAACAGTGGCATCTGCTCCCACAGCAGAAGAACCAGCAGGGAAAGCTGGTGCTGGGCCTCTTCAGCACACAGGCTGCTTTGCAACGGTGTCACCATCATTGCAGTCTCTCCTCGGTTTCATACCTAAAACTCCATTTGAATCCAAATTCTCAGCTGGTCGCTCTCAGCTGCAGGCAGCACAGTGAGAACAACACGAACGTTTGGCCTCTGCTCCCACAGCAGAAGAGCCAGGAGGTTAAGCTGGTGCTGGACCTGTTCAGCACACAATCACCTTTACATTGGTGCATCCATCGTTGCTTTCACTGCTCCCTTTCATACAGGAAAAGCATTTGAATGGAATCAGTCCAGAGCCTGCTCTCTGCTGCGCAGCAACACAGTCAGCACAGAATGAACAGTGGCATCTGCTCCCACAGCAGAAGAACCAGCAGGGAAAGCTGGTGCTGGGCCTCTTCAGCACACAGGCTGCTTTGCAACGGTGTCACCATCATTGCAGTCTCTCCTCGGTTTCATACCTAAAAGTCCATTTGAATCCAAATTCTCAGCTGGTCGCTTTCAGCTGCCCAGCAGCACAGTGAGTACAGCACGAACGTTTGGCCTCTGCTCCCACAGCAGAAGAGCCAGGATTGAAAGCTTGTGCTGGACCTGTTCAGCACACAATCACCTTTACATTGGTGCATCCATCGTTGCTTTCACTGCTCACTTTCATACAGGAAAAGCATTTGAATGGAATCAGTGCAGAGCCTGCTCTAGAGCCAGGATAGAAAGCTTGTGCTGGACCTGTTCAGCACACAATCACCTTTACATTGGTGCATCCATCGTTGCTTTCACTGCTCCCTTTCATACAGGAAAAGCATTTGAATGGAATCAGTTCAGAGCCTGCTCTCTGCTGGCAGCAACACAGTCAGCACAGAAAGAAGAGTGGCATCTGCTCCCACAGCAGAAGAACCAGCAGGGAAAGCTGGTGCTGGGCCTCTTCAGCACACAGGCTGCTTTGCAACGGTGTCACCATCATTGCAGTCTCTCCTCGGTTTCATACCTAAAAGTCCATTTGAATCCAAATTCTCAGCTGGTCGCTTTCAGCTGCCCAGCAGCCCAGTGAGTACAGCACGAACGTTTGGCCTCTGCTCCCACAGCAGAAGAGCCAGGATTGAAAGCTTGTGCTGGACCTGTTCAGCACACAATCACCTTTACATTGGTGCATCCATCGTTGCTTTCACTGCTCCCTTTCATACAGGAAAAGCATTTGAATGGAATCAGTTCAGAGCCTGCTCTCTGCTGCGCAGCAACAAAGTCAGCGCAGAATGAACAGTGGCATCTGCTCCCACAGCAGAAGAACCAGCAGGGAAAGCTAGTGCTGGGCCTCTTCAGCACACAGGCTGCTTTGCAACGGTGTCACCATCATTGCAGTCTCTCCTCGGTTTCATACCTAAAACTCCATTTGAATCCAAATTCTCAGCTGGTCTCTCTCAGCTGCAGGCAGCACAGTGAGTACAGCACGAACGTTTGGCTTCTGCTCCCACAGCAGAAGAGCCAGGAGGGAAAGCTTGTGCTGGACCTGTTCAGCACACAATCACCTTTACATTGGTGCATCCATCGTTGCTTTCACTGCTCACTTTCATACAGGAAAAGCATTTGAATGGAATCAGTTCAGAGCCTGCTCTCTGCTGCGCAGCAACACAGTCAGCACAGAATGAACAGTGGCATCTGCTCCCACAGCAGAAGAACCAGCAGGGAAAGCTAGTGCTGGGCCTCTTCAGCACACAGGCTGCTTTGCAACGGTGTCACCATCATTGCAGTCTCTCCTCGGTTTCATACCTAAAAGTCCATTTGAATCCAAATTCTCAGCTGGTCGCTCTCAGCTGCAGGCAGCACAGTGATTACAGCACGAACGTTTGGCTTCCGCTCCCACAGCAGAAGAGCCAGGATTGAATGCTGGTGCTGGACCTGTTCAGCACACAATCACCTTTACATTGGTGCATCCATCGTTGCTTTCACTGCTCCCTTTCATACAGGAAAAGCATTTGAATGGAATCAGTGCAGAGCCTGCTCTCTGCTGCGCAGCAACACAGTCAGCACAGAAAGAACAGTGGCATCTGCTCCCACAGCAGAAGAACCAGCAGGGAAAGCTAGTGCTGGGCCTCTTCAGCACACAGGCTGCTTTGCAACGGTGTCACCATCATTGCAGTCTCTCCTCGGTTTCATACCTAAAAGTCCATTTGAATCCAAATTCTCAGCTGGTCGCTTTCAGCTGCCCAGCAGCCCAGTGAGTACAGCACGAACGTTTGGCCTCTGCTCCCACAGCAGAAGAGCCAGGATTGAAAGCTTGTGCTGGACCTGTTCAGCACACAATCACCTTTACATTGGTGCATCCATCGTTGCTTTCACTGCTCCCTTTCATACAGGAAAAGCATTTGAATGGAATCAGTTCAGAGCCTGCTCTCTGCTGCGCAGCAACACAGCACAGAATGAACAGTGGCATCTGCTCCCACAGCAGAAGAACCAGCAGGGAAAGCTAGTGCTGGGCCTCTTCAGCACACAGGCTGCTTTGCAACGGTGTCACCATCATTGCAGTCTCTCCTCGGTTTCATACCTAAAAGTCCATTTGAATCCAAATTCTCAGCTGGTCGCTCTCAGCTGCCCAGCAGCACAGTGAGTACAGCACGAACGTTTGGCCTCTGCTCCCACAGCAGAAGAGCCAGGAGGGAAAGCTTGTGCTGGACCTGTTCAGCACACAATCACCTTTACATTGGTGCATCCATCGTTGCTTTCACTGCTCCCTTTCATACAGGAAAAGCATTTGAATGGAATCAGTTCAGAGCCTGCTCTCTGCTGGCAGCAACACAGTCAGCACAGAATGAACAGTGGCATCTGCTCCCACAGCAGAAGAACCAGCAGGGAAAGCTAGTGCTGGGCCTCTTCAGCACACAGGCTGCTTTGCAACGGTGTCACCATCATTGCAGTCTCTCCTCGGTTTCATACCTAAAAGTCCATTTGAATCCAAATTCTCAGCTGGTCGCTCTCAGCTGCAGGCAGCACAGTGAGTACAGCACGAACGTTTGGCCTCTGCTCCCACAGCAGAAGAGCCAGGAGGGAAAGCTGGTGCTGGACCTGTTCAGCACACAATCACCTTTACATTGGTGCATCCATCGTTGCTTTCACTGCTCACTTTCATACAGGAAAAGCATTTGAATGGAATCAGTTCAGAGCCTGCTCTCTGCTGCGCAGCAACACAGCACAGAATGAACAGTGGCATCTGCTCCCACAGCAGAAGAACCAGCAGGGAAAGCTAGTGCTGGGCCTCTTCAGCACACAGGCTGCTTTGCAACGGTGTCACCATCATTGCAGTCTCTCCTCGGTTTCATACCTAAAAGTCCATTTGAATCCAAATTCTCAGCTGGTCGCTCTCAGCTGCCCAGCAGCACGAATGGAATCAGTGCAGAGCCTGCTCTCTGCTGCGCAGCAACACAGTCAGCGCAGAATGAGCAGCGGCATCTGCTCGCACAGCAGAAGAACCAGCAGGGAAAGTTAATGCTGGGCCTCTTCAGCACACAGGCTGCTTTGCAACGGTGTCACCATCATTGCAGTCTCTCCTCGGTTTCATACCTAAAAGTCCATTTGAATCCAAATTCTCAGCTGGTCTCTCTCAGCTGCAGGCAGCACAGTGAGTACAGCACGAACGTTTGGCCTCTGCTCCCAAGGCAGAAGAGCCAGGATTGAAAGCTGGTGCTGGACCTGTCCAGCACACAATCACCTTTACATTGGTGCATCCATCGTTGCTTTCACTGCTCACTTTCATACAGGAAAAGCATTTGAATGGAATCAGTGCAGAGCCTGCTCTCTGCTGCGCAGCAACACAGTCAGCACAGAATGAACAGTGGCATCTGCTCCCACAGCAGAAGAACCAGCAGGGAAAGCTAGTGCTGGGCCTCTTCAGCACACAGGCTGCTTTGCAACGGTGTCACCATCATTGCAGTCTCTCCTCGGTTTCATACCTAAAAGTCCATTTGAATCCAAATTCTCAGCTGGTCGCTTTCAGCTGCCCAGCAGCACAGTGAGTACAGCACGAACGTTTGGTTTCTGCTCCCACAGCAGAAGAGAAAGGATTGAAAGCTTGTGCTGGACCTGTTCAGCACACAATCACCTTTACATTGGTGCATCCATCGTTGCTTTCACTGCTCCCTTCCATGCAGGAAAAGCATTTGAATGGAATCAGTCCAGAGCCTGCTCTCTGCTGGCAGCAACACAGCACAGAATGAACAGTGGCATCTGCTCCCACAGCAGAAGAACCAGCAGGGAAAGCTAGTGCTGGGCCTCTTCAGCACACAGGCTGCTTTGCAACGGTGTCACCATCATTGCAGTCTCTCCTCGGTTTCATACCTAAAAGTCCATTTGAATCCAAATTCTCAGCTGGTCTCTCTCAGCTACAGGCAGCACAGTGAGTACAGCACGAACGTTTGGCCTCTGCTCCCACAGCAGAAGAGCCAGGAGGGAAAGCTGGTGCTGGACCTGTTCAGCACACAATCACCTTTACATTGGTGCATCCATCGTTGCTTTCACTGCTCCCTTTCATACAGGAAAAGCATTTGAATGGAATCAGTGCAGAGCCTGCTCTCTGCTGCGCAGCAACACAGTCAGCGCAGAATGAAAAGTGGCATCTGCTCCCACAGCAGAAGAACCAGCAGGGAAAGCTAGTGCTGGGCCTCTTCAGCACACAGGCTGCTTTGCAACGGTGTCACCATCATTGCAGTCTCTCCTCGGTTTCATACATAAAAGTCCATTTGAATCCAAATTCTTAGCTGGTCGCTCTCAGCTGCAGGCAGCACAGTGAGTACAGCACGAACGTTTGGCCTCTGCTCCTACAGTAGAAGAGCCAGGAGGGAAAGCTGGTGCTGGACCTGTTCAGCACACAATCACCTTTACATTGGTGCATCCATCGTTGCTTTCACTGCTCCCTTTCATACAGGAAAAGCATTTGAATGGAATCAGTTCAGAGCCTGCTCTCTGCTGGCAGCAACACAGTCAGCGCAGAATGAACAGTGGCATCTGCTCCCACAGCAGAAGAACCAGCAGGGAAAGCTGGTGCTGGGCCTCTTCAGCACACAGGCTGCTTTGCAACGGTGTCACCATCATTGCAGTCTCTCCTCGGTTTCATACCTAAAAGTCCATTTGAATCCAAATTCTCAGCTGGTCGCTTTCAGCTGCCCAGCAGCACAGGGAGTACAGCACGAACGTTTGGCTTCTGCTCCCACAGCAGAAGAGCCAGGATTGAAAGCTTGTGCTGGACCTGTTCAGCACACAATCACCTTTACATTGGTGCATCCATCGTTGCTTTCACTGCTCCCTTTCATACAGGAAAAGCATTTGAATGGAATCAGTGCAGAGCCTGCTCTCTGCTGCGCAGCAACACAGTCAGCACAGAAAGAACAGTGGCATCTGCTCCCACAGCAGAAGAACCAGCAGGGAAAGCTAGTGCTGGGCCTCTTCAGCACACAGGCTGCTTTGCAACGGTGTCACCATCATTGCAGTCTCTCCTCGGTTTCATACCTAAAAGTCCATTTGAATCCAAATTCTCAGCTGGTCGCTTTCAGCTGCCCAGCAGCACAGTGAGTACAGCACGAACGTTTGGCTTCTGCTCCCACAGCAGAAGAGCCAGGATTGAAAGCTTGTGCTGGACCTGTTCAGCACACAATCACCTTTACATTGGTGCATCCATCGTTGCTTTCACTGCTCCCTTTCATACAGGAAAAGCATTTGAATGGAATCAGTGCTGAGCCTGCCCTATGCTGCGCAGCAACACAGTCAGCACAGAAAGAACAGTGGCATCTGCTCCCACAGCAGAAGAACCAGCAGGGAAAGCTGGTGCTGGGCCTCTTCAGCACACAGGCTGCTTTGCAACGGTGTCACCATCATTGCAGTCTCTCCTCGGTTTCATACCTAAAACTCCATTTGAATCCAAATTCTCAGCTGGTCGCTTTCAGCTGCCCAGCAGCCCAGTGAGTACAGCACGAACGTTTGGCTTCTGCTCCCACAGCAGAAGAGCCAGGAGGAAAAGCTGGTGCTGGACCTGTTCAGCACACAATCACCTTTACATTGGTGCATCCATCGTTGCTTTCACTGCTCACTTTCATACAGGAAAAGCATTTGAATGGAATCAGTTCAGAGCCTGCTCTCTGCTGCGCAGCAACACATTCAGCACAGAATGAACAGTGGCATCTGCTCCCACAGCAGAAGAACCAGCAGGGAAAGCTAGTGCTGGGCCTCTTCAGCACACAGGCTGCTTTGCAACGGTGTCACCATCATTGCAGTCTCTCCTCGGTTTCATACCTAAAAGTCCATTTGAATCCAAATTCTCAGCTGGTCGCTTTCAGCTGCCCAGCAGCCCAGTGAGTAGAGCACGAACGTTTGGCTTCTGCTCCCACAGCAGAAGAGCCAGGATAGAAAGGTTGGGCTGGACCTGTTCAGCACACAATCACCTTTACATTGGTGCATCCATCGTTGCTTTCACTGCTCCCTTCCATGCAGGAAAAGCATTTGAATGGAATCAGTCCAGAGCCTGCTCTCTGCTGCGCAGCAACACAGCACAGAAAGAAGAGTGGCATCTGCTCCCACAGCAGAAGAACCAGCAGGGAAAGCTGGTGCTGGGCCTCTTCAGCACACAGGCTGCTTTGCAACGGTGTCACCATCATTGCAGTCTCTCCTCGGTTTCATACCTAAAAGTCCATTTGAATCCAAATTCTCAGCTGGTCGCTTTCAGCTGCCCAGCAGCCCAGTGAGTACAGCACGAACGTTTGGCCTCTGCTCCCACAGCAGAAGAGCCAGGATTGAAAGCTTGTGCTGGACCTGTTCAGCACACAATCACCTTTACATTGGTGCATCCATCGTTGCTTTCACTGCTCCCTTTCATACAGGAAAAGCATTTGAATGGAATCAGTTCAGAGCCTGCTCTCTGCTGCGCAGCAACAAAGTCAGCGCAGAATGAACAGTGGCATCTGCTCCCACAGCAGAAGAACCAGCAGGGAAAGCTAGTGCTGGGCCTCTTCAGCACACAGGCTGCTTTGCAACGGTGTCACCATCATTGAAGTCTCTCCTCGGTTTCATACCTAAAAGTCCATTTGAATCCAAATTCTCAGCTGGTCTCTCTCAGCTGCAGGCAGCACAGTGAGTACAGCACGAACGTTTGGCCTCTGCTTCCACAGCAGAAGAGCCAGGAGGGACTGCTGGTGCTGGACCTGTTCAGCACACAATCACCTTTACATTGGTGCATCCATCGTTGCTTTCACTGCTCACTTTCATACAGGAAAAGCATTTGAATGGAATCAGTTCAGAGCCTGTTCTCTGCT
>NW_026915922.1:0-39563 GCF_034315485.1 Pezoporus occidentalis
CTGTGGGGTTTCTATGGGGCTCTATGGGGTCTCTATGGGGCTCTATGGGGTTTCTATGGGGCTCTATGGGGTTTCTATGGGGCTCTGTGGGGATCTATGGGGCTCTATGGGGCTCTATGGGGCTCTATGGGGTTTCTATGGGGCTCTATGGGGTGGGGTTTCTGTGGGGCTCTATGGGGCTCTGTGGGGCTCTATGGGGTTTCTGTGGGGCTCTATGGGGTTTCTGTGGGGTTTCTATGGGGTTTCTATGGGGATCTATGGGGTTTCTATGGGGTTTCTGTGGGGCTCTATGGGGTTTCTATGGGGCTCTATGGGGTTTCTATGGGGCTCTATGGGGTCTCTATGGTACCTATGGGGCTCTATGGGGACTCTATGGGGTCTCTATGGGGTATCTATGGGCCTCTATGGGGTATCTATGGGATATCTATGGGGCTCTATGGGGCTCTATGGGGCTCTATGGGTCTCTATGGTCTCTATGGATCTCTATGGGGCTCTATGGGGCTCTGTGGGGCTCTGTGGGGCTCTGTGGGGCTCTATGGGGCTCTATGGGGCTCTGTGGGGCTCTATGGGGCTCTATGGGTCTCTATGGAGTCTCTATGGGGATCTGTGGGGATCTATGGGGATCTGTGGGGTTTCTATGGGGCTCTGTGGGGTTTCTGTGGGGCTCTATGGGGGCTCTGTGGGGCTCTATGGGGCTCTGTGGGGCTCTGTGGGGATCTATGGGGCTCTATGGCGTTTCTATGGGGCTATATGGGGTCTCTATGGGGCTCTGGGGTTTCTGTGGGGCTCTGTGGGTCTCAATGGGGCTCTATGGAGCACTATGGGGTTCTATGGGGCTCTGTGGGGTTCTATGGGGCGCTATGGGGCTCTGTGGGGTTCTATGGGGCTCTGTGGGGCTCTATGGGGCTCTGTGGGGTTCTATGGGGCTCTATGGGGCTCTGTGGGGTTTCTATGGGGCTCTATGGGGGCTCTGTGGGGCTCTATGGGGCTCTATGGGTCTCTATGGGGATCTATGGCGTTTCTGTGGGGATCTATGGGGTTTCTATGGGGCTCTATGAGGTCTCTATATGGGGTCTCTATGGGTTTTTTGGGGTCTCTATGGGGTGTTTATGGGGTCTCTGTGGGGTCTCTATGGGGTCTCTATGGGGTCTCTATGGGGTCTATGGGGTAACCCATGCTCTCTTCCCCCTCCCCCCAGCCGCTCCCCCCCCCCGCCCCCCCCCCGGGCCCCATCGGCACCGAACGGGCCCAGAGAGCGAAGCCCCCCCCCGAGGAGGGGGGGCGGGGCCTCGGCGCGGGGGGGGGCGGGGCCTGGGGGGGGGCGGAGCCTTGGGAGCCCCCCCCCGACAGCGACCCCCGAGCCCAGCGCGAGAAGGAGCCGCCCCCAAGTGATGGGGTGAGGGGGGGGGGGGAGGGGCACTTGGGGGTCAGATGGGGGTCACGGGGTCACTTATGGGTCTGGGGTCACTTATGGGGTTTGGGTCACACGTGGGTCACGGGGTCATTTGTGGGTCATGGGGTCACTTGTGGGTCAGGGGGTCACATGGGGCTGGGGGGAAGTTGTGGGTCAGGAGGTCATTTGTGGGTCATGGGGTCACTTGTGGGTCAGGGGGTCACATGGGGCTGGGGGGAAGTTGTGGGTCAGGAGGTCGTTTGTGGGTCATGGGGTCACTTGTGGGTCACTGGGTCATTTGTGGGTCAGGGGGTCACTTGTGGGTCAGGGGGTCACATGGGGCTGGGGGGAAGTTGTGGGTCAGGAGGTCATTTGTGGGTCAGGGGGTCACTTGTGGGTCACTGGGTCATTTGTGGGTCAGGGGGTCACTTGTGGGTCAGGAGGTCATTTGTCACGGGGTCATGGGGGGTCACATTTTGGGTGGGGTCACAGGGGGTCACATGGGGCTGGGGGGGTCAGTTGTGGGTCATGGGGTCACGGGGTCTGGGGGAAGTTGTGGGTCAGGAGGTCATTTGTGGATCACAGGGTTACTTGTGGGTCACCTGGTCACTTAGGGGTCATGGGGTCACATATGGGTCATGGGGTCACATGGGTCTGGGGGTCACTTGTGTGGCATGGGGTCACTTATGGGTCACAGGGTCCCTTAGGGGTCATGGGGTCACATATGGGTCACGGGGGGCACCTGGGGGTGAGGAGGTTACTTGTGGGTCATGGGGTCACTTATGGGTCACAGGGTCCCTTAGGGGTCATGGGGTCAGTTGTGGGGCCGGGGGTCACGTATGGGGCTGAGGGTCACATATGGGTCAGGGTTCACTTATGGGTCACGGGGTCATGGGTCAGGGTCATTTATGGGTCATGGGGTCACTTATGGGTCACGGGGTCACGGTCATTTATGGGTCATGGGGTCACTTATGGGTCACGGGGTCACGGTCATTTATGGGTCATGGGGTCACTTATGGGTCACGGGTCAGGGTCATTTATGGGTCATGGGGTCACTTATGGGTCACGGGGTCACGGTCATTTATGGGTCATGGGGTCACTTATGGGTCACGGGTCAGGGTCATTTATGGGTCATGGGGTCACGGGTCAGGGTCGTTTATGGGTCACGGGGTCACTTACGGGTCACGGGGTCACGGTCATTTATGGGTCATGGGGTCACTTATGGGTCACGGGGTCACTTATGGGTCATGGGGTCACTTATGGGTCATGGGGTCACTTATGGGTCACGGGTCAGGGTCATTTATGGGTCATGGGGTCACTTATGGGTCATTTATGGGTCATGGGGTCACTTATGGGTCACGGGGTCAGGGTCATTTATGGGTCATGGGGTCACTTATGGGTCACGGGGTCACTTAAAGGTCAAGACCCCTCCCCCATTGACTCCCTGTCCCCTCCCCCCCCCCAGTTGGACTCCGCCCCCCCCCGCCCTTGGGAGCTGCTGCCGGGGGGAGGGGCGGGGCCTCCACCCCCCAACGGCCCCGAGGCTCCGCCCCCCGAGCCCAAAGGCCCCGCCCCCAACGGGGACCCCTCCCCCCCCGGGCACCGCCTGTACCCGGAGCTCTTCTACAGCGGAGCCGGCGCCGTGGGGCAGGTGTGGGGCAGGGTGGGGGGGGGGGGCGGTTATGGGGCTGGAGGGGTTGTTATATGTCCGGAGGGGGTGGTTATGGGTCTGGAGGCAGCAGTTATGGGTCTGGAGGGGGTGGTTATGGGTCTGGAGGGAGCAGTTATGGGGCAGGGGGGAAGTTATGGGTCTTGAAGGGGCACTTATGGGTCTGGAGAGAGCGGTTATGGGTCTGGAGGGAGCAGTTATGGGTCTCGAGAGAGTGGTTATGGGTCTGGAGGGGGTGGTTATGGGTCTTGAAGGGGCACTTATGGGTCTGGAGAGAGCGGTTATGGGTCTGGAGGGGGTGGTTATGGGTCTGGAGGGGGTGGTTATGGGTCTGGAAGGGGTGGTTATGGGTCTGGAAGGGAGTAGTTATGGGTCTGGAGAGAGCGGTTATGGGTCTGGAGGGAGCGGTTATGGGTCTGGAGAGAGCGGTTATGGGTCTGGAGGGAGCAGTTATGGGTCTGGAGGGGTGGTTATGGGTCTGGAGGGGGTGGTTATGGGTCTGGAAGGGAGCAGTTATGGGTCTGGAGGGGGTGGTTATGGGTCTGGAGGGGGCGGTTATGGGTCTGGAGGGAGCGGTTATGGGTCTCGAGAGAGTGGTTATGGGTCTGGAAGGGAGCAGTTATGGGTCTGGAGGGGGTGGTTATGGGTCTGGAGGGAGCAGTTATGGGTCTGGAAGGGAGCAGTTATGGGTCTGGAGGGGGCGGTTATGGGTCTGGAGGGGGTGGTTATGGGTCTGGAGGGAGCGGTTATGGGTCTGGAGGGGGTGGTTATGGGTCTGGAGGGGGTGGTTATGGGTCTGGAGGGGGTGGTTATGGGTCTGGAGGGAGTGGTTATGGGTCTGGAGGGAGCAGTTATGGGTCTGGAAGGGAGCAGTTATGGGTCTGAAGGGGGTGGTTATGGGTCTGGAAGGGAGCAGTTATGGGTCTGGAGGGGGTGGTTATGGGTCTGGAGGCAGCAGTTATGGGGCAGGGGGGAAGTTATGGGTCTTGAAGGGGCACTTATGGGTCTGGAGAGAGCGGTTATGGGTCTGGAGAGGGTGGTTATGGGTCTGGAGGGAGTGGTTATGGGTCTGGAGGGAGTGGTTATGGGTCTGGAGGGGGTGGTTATGGGTCTGGAAGGGAGGAGTTATGGGTCTGGAGGGGGTGGTTATGGGTCTGGAGGGGGTGGTTATGGGTCTGGAGGGGGTGGTTATGGGTCTGGAGGGGGTGGTTATGGGTCTGGAAGGGAGCAGTTATGGGTCTGGAGGGGGTGGTTATGGGTCTGGAAGGGAGCAGTTATGGGTCTGGAAGGGAGCAGTTATGGGTCTCGAGAGAGTGGTTATGGGTCTGGAGGGAGCGGTTATGGGTCTGGAAGGGGTGGTTATGGGTCTGGAAGGGAGGAGTTATGGGTCTGGAGGGGGTGGTTATGGGTCTGGAAGGGAGCAGTTATGGGTCTGGAAGGGAGCAGTTATGGGTCTGGAAGGGAGCAGTTATGGGTCTGGAGGGGGTGGTTATGGGTCTGGAGGGGGTGGTTATGGGTCTGGAGGGGGCGGTTATGGGGTGGGGTGGGACAGTTGGGGGTCAGCACTTGTGGGGCAGCGCTGTGGGGCTGACCCCTAGCCTGCCTCCTGCCCCCAGGTCCCACATCACCCTGTGCCCCCCGTGACCCACATCCTGCCATAGCCTGATGCACAAGCTGCTGGCAGCAGCTTCCGCCCGGGGACCCCATCGCTGAGCCCCTATAGGTGAGTGGGACCCACACCTGCCCCATAGCGTGACCCACATCACCCCCCAGTGAGCCACACCTGCCCCATAGCGTGACCCACATCACCCCCCCAGTGAGCCACATCTGCCCCATAGCGTGACCCACATCACCCTGTGCCCCATAGTGACCCACATCTGCCCCATAGCCTGTGACCCACATCACATCACCCTGTGCCCCCCCAGTGAGCCCCACATCACCCTGCCCCATAGCCTGACCCACATCGCCCCCATCAGTGAGACCCCCATCCCGCCCCATAGCCTGACCCACATCACCCCCAGTGACCCACAGCCAGACCCACATCGTGCCCCATAGCCTGATCCACATCGCCCCTCACCCCATAGCCTGCCCCACATCACCCTGTGCCCCACACCTTGACCCCCATCCCTCCCCACATCACCCTGTGCCCCATACCTTGACCCCCATCCTGCTCCATAGCCTGACCCACATCACCCCCAGTGACCCACAGCCGGACCCACATCGTGCCCCATAGCCTGACCCACATCACCCCCAGTGACCCACAGCCGGACCCACATCGTGCCCCATAGCCAGATCCACATCGCCCCCCCACCCCATAGCCTGCCCCACATCACCCTGTGCCCCATACCTTGACCCCCATCCCTCCCCATAGCCTGACCCACATCACCCCCAGTGACCCACAGCCGGACCCACATTGTGCCCCATAGCCAGATCCACATCGCCCCCCACCCCATAGCCTGCCCCACATCACACCCCCGTGCCCCATAGCTTGACCCACATCCTGCCCCATAGCCTGATGCACAAGCTGCTGCCCCACAGCCTGCCCCACATCACCGTATGCCCCATACCTTGACCCCCATCCCACCCCATAGCCTGACCCACATCACCCCCAGTGACCCACAGCCGGACCCACATCGTGCCCCATAGCCTGATGTACAAGCTGCTCCCCCATAGCCTGCCTTACATCCTGCCCCATAGCCTGCCCCACATCACCCTGTGCCCCATACCTTGACCCACATCCTGCCCCATAGCCTGATGCACATCACCCCCAGTGACCCACAGCCGGACCCACATCGTGCCCCATAGCCAGATCCACATCACCCCCCACCCCATAGCCTGCCCCACATCACCCTGTGCCCCATACCTTGACCCCCATCCTGCCCCATAGCCTGACCCACATCACCCCCAGTGACCCACAGCCGGACCCACATCGTGCCCCATAGCCAGATCCACATCACCCCCACCCCATAGCCTGCCCCACATCGTGCCCCATAGCCAGATCCACATCACCCCCCCACCCCATAGCCTGCCCCACATCGTGCCCCATAGCCAGATCCACATCACCCCCACCCCATAGCCTGCCCCACATCACCCTGTGCCCCATACCTTGACCCCCATCCTGCCCCATAGCCTGACCCACATCACCCCCAGTGACCCACAGCCGGACCCACATCGTGCCCCATAGCCTGACCCACATCACCCCCAGTGACCCACAGCCGGACCCACATCGTGCCCCATAGCCAGATCCACATCGCCCCCCCACCCCATAGCCTGCCCCACATCACCCTGTGCCCCATACCTTGACCCCCATCCCGCCCCATAGCCTGACCCACATCACCCCCAGTGACCCACAGCCGGACCCACATCGTGCCCCATAGCCAGATCCACATCACCCCCCCACCCCATAGCCTGCCCCACATCACACCCCCGTGCCCCATACCTTGACCCCCATCCCGCCCCATAGCCTGCCCCACATCACACCCCCGTGCCCCATAGCTTGACCCCCCCCTCCCCTCCCCCCCCCAGGCCGCTGCTGGTGCCCGGGGCCGCGCTCCCGCCCCTCCCCCCTCTCAAAGGCCCCTTCCTGGAGCTGCCCCCGCTGGGGGGGGGAGGGGCCCCGGAGCTGCCGCGGGGGGGGGGCGGGGGGGGGGCGGGGCTTCTGCTGCCCCCCCCGGGCCCCCCCTTCCTCTACAGCGCCCCCTACTGCGGGGACACGGCCCTGGTGCAGGTGAGGGGGCGGGGCCGAGGGGGCGGGGCTTCGAGGGAGTGGCAGCCAATGAGGGAGGGGCTGGGGCAAAGGGGGGCAGCGCTATGGGGTGGGAGGGTGAAAAAGGGGGCGGGGCCAGGAGGGACCGGGAGCCAATGGGGGATGAGGAGAGCAAAGGGAAGGGGGTGGGGCTATGGGGTAAAGGGGCGTGGTTATGGGGTGGGCGGGGCTAAGGAAGGGGTGGGGCCATTGGGGGGGTGGAGTAGGGAGGGGTTAAAAGTGGGTGGAGCCAGGAGAGACCAGAAACCAATGGGAGATGAGAGCAGGGGAGGGGTGGGCGGAGCTATGGAGTGGGCGGGGCCACGAGAGTCCGGGAGCCAATGGGAGAGCTCCTTGAGGTCAGGCCACGCCCCCCCCCCCCCCGCAGGTGCGCCAGGACCTGACCCCCCCCTCAGAGTTCTATGGGCAGGGGCAGGGCAGCTTCCAGCAGGTAAAGGCCAAGCCCCGCCCCCTTTGGGCCCAAGCCCCGCCCCCCTTGGGCCTAAGCTCCGCCCCTTCCTCCCCTCCCCCCCCCCAGATGCTGCTGCCGGTGCTGGACCCCCCCGTGGTGAACTTCGGGGCCCCCCCCGCGCCGCCCCTCCCCCCGCTGCTGCCCCTCGGCCGCCTCCTGGCCCCGCCCCCGCGTCCTTTCGCCCCTCCCCCCCCCGGCAAAGGGGGCGGGGCCAGAGGACGCCCCAGCGAGGCCCCTCCCCCCCCTCCTCCACCCCCTCCCCCACCCCCTCACAACCAACCCCGCGGGGCCGCCCCTCCCCCCCCACAACCCTGCCCCACTTCCGGCGCCCGCCGCGCCCCTCCCCCCGCCCGCGCATGGGGGGGGGAGGGGCCGGGGCGACCCCCGTGACCCCTCCCCCCCCTCCCCCCCCCTCCCCTATTTACGTGGGAGGAGGGGCCGGTGTCAATGAATTAATGGAGGGGGGGGAGGGGTGTCAGTGACCCCCGCTATGGGGTTCGCCCCTCCCCCACCCCCCCCCCCTCCCCCACCCCCCATGGTTTGGTTACAGAAAAGTGGAAAAAGGGCAAAACAAAAAAAAAAAAAAAAAGTTTTCAAAACCCCAAAATTTTGGCGTCTTTTTGGGGGTGGGGGAGGGGCCGGAGCTTTATTGGGGGGGTGGGGTCTCGGGGGGGGGAGGGGCGGGCTCCTCGTTGAAGGCCCGGTGGGCGTTGGGGAAGCGCCGGGGGGTGAAGTCGGGGTCGTCGCGGAGGCGGCGCCGGAGGTCGGCTTGGAGCTGGGGGGGGAGGGGGGAGGGGTAAAAAGGGGGGCAGCGCCCCATAGATCCATGGGGCAGGGCTTGGAGGACCAAACCCCGCCCCCTCCCCCCAAGCCAATGAATGGAACCTTCCCATGGCCATGTCCCATAGAGCCCCGCCTGATGGGCGCCCCCTAGCGGGTGGAGGCCAACTTGGTTGACCTTTCAACCCCCTTTCTCTATGGGGTGCCCCATAAGTGGAGCTGCCCCATAGCGCCCTGCCCCATATCCAACACTTTAAGTCGTCGTGTTCCCCACACACACATCCCCCCCCTTTACCCCGTCCCCCCAGCCCCATAGCTCCCCCCCCATCTCTGCCCCATAGCTCCCCCCCCTCTGCCCCATAGCTCCCCCCCCTCTGCCCCATAGCTCCCCCCCCTCTGCCCCATGGATCCCCCCCCTCTGCCCCATGGATCCCCCCCCATCTCTGCCCCATAGCTCCCCCCCCTCTGCCCCATAGCTCCCCCCCCTCTGCCCCATGGATCCCCCCCCTCTGCCCCATAGCTCCCCCCCCTCTGCCCCATAGCTCCCCCCCCTCTGCCCCATAGATCCCCCCCCTCTGCCCCATAGCTCCCCCCCCTCTGCCCCATAGCTCCCCCCCTCTGCCCCATAGCTCCCCCCCCTCTGCCCCATAGCTCCCCCCCCTCTGCCCCATGGATCCCCCCCCTCTGCCCCATAGCTCCCCCCCCTCTGCCCCATAGCTCCCCCCCCTCTGCCCCATGGATCCCCCCCCTCTGCCCCATAGCTCCCCCCTCTGCCCCATAGTCCCCCCCCATCTCTGCCCCATAGATCCCCCCCCCATCTCTGCCCCATAGCTCCCCCCCCCTCTGCCCCATAGCTCCCCCCCTCTGCCCCATAGATCCCAGCCCCCCAAGTACCTGCTCCCGGTACCCGTCCTGCAGGGGCCCCTCGCTCAGTTCCCGGCTCAGGCTCTCGGGGGGCCCCAGGGGCCGGGCCCCAGCGGCTCGGGCAGCGCGACCCACGGCTTCGGCCAGGAGCAATGGGGGGGGCTCGGCCTGCATGGTCTGAGCGGGGGTCAGTGGGGTGGGGTGGACATGGGGCTCTATGGGGCTCTATGGGGCTCTATGGGGCTCTATGGGGCTCTATGGGGTCTGTATGGGGCTCTATGGGGTCTGTATGGGGCTCTATGGGGCTCTATGGGGCTCTATGGGGTTTCTATGGGGTCTCTATGGGGTTTCTATGGGGCTCTATGGGGTATCTATGGGGCTCTATGGGGTCTCTATGGGTCTCTATGGGTCTCTATGGGGCTCTATGGGGTCTGTATGGGGCTCTATGGGGTTTCTATGGGGCTCTATGGGGTATCTATGGGGCTCCATGGGTCTTTATATGGTATCTATGGGGTCTCTGTGGGGCTGTATGGGGCTCTATGTGGTATCTCTGGGGTTTCTATGGGGCTCTATGGGTCTCTATATGATATCTATGGGGTCTCTATAAGGCTCTATGTGCTCTCTATGGGGTCTCTACAGGGCTCTATGGGGTTTCTATGGGGCATTATGGGGTGTCTATGGGGTCTCTGTGGGGCTCTACGGGGTCTCTATGGGTCTCTATATGCTACCTATGGGGTCTATGGGGCTCTATGTGGTATCTATGGGTTTCTATGGGGTCTCTATGGGGTTTCTATGGGGTCTCTATGGGGTCTCTATGGGGTTTCTATGGGGTTTCTATGGGGTCTCTATGGGGTCTCTATGGGGTTCTATGGGGTCTCTATGGGGTTTCTATGGGGTTTCTATGGGGTCTCTATGGGGTCTCTATGGGGTCTCTATGGGGTCTCTATGGGGTCTCTATGGGGCTCTGTGGGGTTTCTATGGGGTCTCTATGGGGTCTCTATGGGTCTCTATGGGTCTCTATGGGTCTCTATGGGTCGATATGGGGTCTCTATGGGTCTCTATGGGTCGCTATGGGTCGCTATGGGGCAGCCCCACCTTGCGGCGCTTGGCCGGCATGCCGCTCATGTAGGCATCGCTCAGGGGCGGCTGCGCCTTCGCCTTGCGCTGGCGCTGAGCATCCTCGCGCAGGATCGGGACCCACTCCTGGGGGGGGGTCAGAGAGTGGGGGCCCAGCCCCACAAGTGCCCCCCATCAGCCCCACAAGTGTCCGTCCCAGCCCAAGTGCCCCCAGCCCCACAAGTCCCCCAAAGCCCAAGTCCCTCCCCAGCCCCACAATTGTCCACCCCAGCCCAAGTCCCCCAAAGCCCAAGTGCCCCCAGCCCCACAAGTCCCCCCCAGCCCAAGTGCCCCCCAGCCCCACAAGTGCCCACCCCAGCCCCACAAGTCCCCCCCAGCCCCACAAGTCCCCCCCAGCCCCACAAGTCCCCCCCAGCCCAAGTCCCTCCCCAGCCCCACAAGTGCCCAGCCCCACAAGTCCCCCCCAGCCCCACTCACGGGGGGCACTGCAGCTGCCCAGGGCTCGCTCTCGGGGCTCAGCACCTCCTCGGCCGTGGTCCCCGGGGGGGGGGAGCCGCTGCCCTCTCTCTATTGGTTGAAAGAGGGGGGGGGGCGTGGTCAGACGAGGCCCCGCCCTCATTGTTAAGCCCCTCCCCCCGTCTTCTAAGCCCCGCCCACCTGAGCGTCCTCCGGGGGTGGCTCCGCCTCCTGCACGTCCATTGGCTCCTCAGGGAGAGGCTGGGGGGGGGGGGTCAATGGGGGGTCAATGCTGGTGCTATGGGGCACGGTCTATGGGGCAGATCTATGGGGCAGATCTATGGGGCAGGATCTATGGGGCACAATCTATAGGGCAGGCTCTATGGGGCAGGCTCTATGGGTCAGGTCTATGGGGCAGGATCTATGGGGCAGGATCTATGGGGCACAATCTATAGGGCAGGCTCTATGGTTCAGGTCTATGGGTCAGGCTCTATGGTTCAGGTCTATGGGTCAGGCTCTATGGGGCAGATCTATGGGGCAGGATCTATGGGGCAGGATCTATAGGTCAGGCTCTATGGGGCAGGTCTATGGGGCAGGATCTATGGGGCAGATCTATGGGGCACAATCTATAGGGCAGGCTCTATGGGGCAGGCTCTATGGTTCAGGTCTATGGGTCAGGCTCTATGGGGCAGGATCTATGGGGCACAATCTATAGGGCAGGCTCTATGGTTCAGGTCTATGGGTCAGGCTCTATGGGGCAGGATCTATGGGGCACAATCTATAGGGCAGGCTCTATGGTTCAGGTCTATGGGTCAGGCTCTATGGGGCAGGTCTATGGGGCAGATCCATGGGGCAGATCTATGGGGCAGGATCTATGGGTCAGGCTCTATGGTTCAGGTCTATGGGTCAGGCCCTATGGGGCAGGTCTATGGGTCAGGCTCTATGGGGCAGGTCTATGGGGCAGATCCATGGGTCAGGCTCTATGGTCAGGCTCTAGGGGTCACGATCTATGGGTCAGGTCTATAGGGCAAGCTCTATGGGGCAAATCTATAGGGATCTATGGGTCACGCTCTATGGTTCAGGCTCTGTGGGGCAGACTCTATGGGGCAGGCTCTATGGTTCAGGTCTATAGGGCAGGCTCTCCGGGGCAGATCTGTGGGGATTTATGGGGCAGGCTCTATGGGGCAGGCCCTATGGTTCAGGTCTATAGGGCAGGCTCTCTGGGGCAGATCTGTGGGGATTTATGGGGCAGGCTCTATGGGGCAGGCTCTATGGGGCAGGCTCTATGGGGCAGGCTCTATGGGGCAGGCTCTATGGGGCAGGCTCTATGGGGCAGATCTGTGGGGATTTATGGGGCAGGCTCTATGGGGGAGGCTCTATGGGGCAGGCTCTATGGGGCAGGCTCTATGGGGCAGATCTATGGGGCAGGCTCTATGGGGCAGATCTGTGGGGATTTATGGGGCAGGCTCTATGGGGCAGGCTCTATGGGGCAGATCTATGGGGATTTATGGGGCAGGCTCTATGGGGCAGGCCCTATGGTTCACGTCTATGGGGCAGGCTCTATGGGGCAGATCTGTGGGGATTTATGGGGCAGGCTCTATGGGGCAGATCTGTGGGGATTTATGGGGCAGGCTCTATGGGGCAGGCTCTATGGGGCAGGCTCTATGGGGCAGATCTGTGGGGATTTATGGGGCAGGCCCTATGGGGCAGGCTCTATGGGGCAGGCTCTATGGGGCAGATCTATGGGGCAGGCTCTATGGGGCAGGCTCTATGGGGCAGATCTATGGGGCAGGCTCTATGGGGCAGATCTATGGGGCAGGCCCTATGGGGCAGGCTCTATGGGGCAGGCTCTATGGGGCCGGGTGCTCACCTGCCGTGGGGCCGGGGGGTCTCCGACGCGCCTCACATAGGGCAGGACCTGCTCGGGGGTCACGGGCATCTGCTCCAGCACCGCCTGGAGCCGCAGCCCCACAACGGCCGTGAGCCAGCCCCCCAGCGCGGGGGCCACGTCGGCAGAGAGGCGGCGCTGTGGGGAGAGAGATAATGGGGGTCAATGGGGGGCAATGGGGCAATGGGGGTCAATGGGGCAATGGGGGTCAATGGGGCAATGGGGGTCAATGGGGCAATGGGGGTCAATGGGTCAATGGGGGGAATGGGGGTCAATGGGGCAATGGGGGTCAATGGGGGTCAATGGGGCAATGGGGCAATGGGGGTCAATGGGGGTCAATGGGGCAATGGGGCAATGGGGGTCAATGGGGGGAATGGGGGGCAATGGGGCAATGGGGGTAATGGAGGGCAGTTCGGGGTGTATGCGGGGCAATGGGGAGCAATGGGAGTAATGGGGCCAATGGGCAATGGGGGGTAATGGGGGTCAATGGGGGGTAATGGGGGTCAATGGGGCAATGGGGGAATGGGGCAATGGGGGGAATGGGGGGCAATGGGGGCAATGGGGGCAATGGGGGTCAATGGGGCAATGGGGGTCAATGGGGGCAATGGGGGTCAATGGGGCAATGGGGGTCAATGGGGGGAATGGGGGGCAATGGGGCAATGGGGGTAATGGGGGTCAATGGGGCAATGGGGGGAATGGGGGCAATGGGGCAATGGGGGTCAATGGGGCAATAGGGGTCAATGGGGGCAATGGGGGGCAATGGGGCAATGGGGGTCAATGGGGCAATGGGGGCAATGGGGGGAATGGGGGGGCAATGGGGGTCAATGGGGCAATGGGGCAATGGGGGGAAATGGGGGTCAATGGGGCAATGGGGGGCAATGGGGCAATGGGGGCAATGGGGGTCAATGGGGGGAATGGGGGGCAATGGGGCAATGGGGGCAATGGGGGTCAATGGGGGTCAATGGGGGCAATGGGGGCAATGGGGGTAATGGGGGTCAATGGGACTCAGTGGGGTTCAATGGGGGCAATGGGTGCTATAGAGGGCTGGTTATGAGGGCTATGGGGGGTTATGAGGGCCTATGGGGCTGGGGAGGGTAGGTGTCCGTAGGGTGTCTATGGGGTATCAGTAGGGTTCTATAGGTGTCTATGGGGCGCTATGGGTGTCTATGGGGTGCTATTGTTGTCTATGGGGTGCCTATGGGTGTCTATGGGGTGTCTATGGGGTTTCTATTGGGGTCTATGGGGATCTATGGGGTGTCTATGGGGTTTCTATGGGGGTCTATGGGTGTCTATGGGGTGTCCATGGGGTGTCTATGGGGTGCTATGGGTCTCTATGGGTGTCTATGGGGTGTCTATGGGGTGCTATGGGTCTCTATGGGTGTCTATGGGGTGTCTATGGGGTGTCCATGGGTGTCTATGGGGTCTATGGGGTGTCTATGGGGTATCCATGGGTGTCTATGGGGTCTATGGGGTGTCTATGGGGTATCCATGGGTGTCTATGGGGTCTATGGGTTGCTATGGGTTCCTGTGGGGTCCCTATGGGTCCCTATGGGTATCTATGGGGTGCTATGGGGTCCCTATGGGTCGCTATGGGGTCCCTATGGGGTCCCTATGGGTTGCTGTGGGTCCCTATGGGTCGCTATGGGGTCCCTATGGGGTTTCTATGGGGTCGCTATGGGTCGCTATGGGGTTGCTATGGGGTCCCTATGGGTCGCTATGGGTCGCTATGGGTCCTTATGGGGTGTCTATGGGGTGTCTATGGATCCCTATGGGGTCGCTATGGGGTCCCTATGGGTCGCTATGGGGTCCCTATGGGTCGCAATGGGGTCGCTATGGGTCGCTATGGGGTGTCTATGGATCCCTATGGGTGGCTATGGGTCGCTATGGGTCGCTGTGGGTCCCTATGGGTCGCTATACGGTCCCTATGGGGTTTCTATGGGGTTGCTATGGGTCGCTATGGGTCGCTATGGGTCGCTATGGGTCCCTATGTGTCTCTATGGGTCTCTATGGGGTCCCTATGGGTCGCTATGGGGTCCCTATGGGTCCCTATGGGTCGCTATGGGTCCCTATGGGTCCCTATGGGGTCCCTATGGGTCGCGCGCGGTGGGGGGGGGGGGTAGCGCTCACGATGCGGTCGCTGATGAGCGCCGCCAGGGCCCCGCGCTCCCCGCGCAGGCAGAGCAGGTTCAGCGCCAGGCACTCGAGGAGGCCCCGGTTACAGAGCTCCAGCAGGCGCGGCCCGAACGTCCCGTCTGGGGAGACCATAGAGACCAGAGAGACCATAGAGAGACCATAGAGACCATAGAGAGACCATAGAGACCATAGAGAGACCATAGAGAGACCATAGAGAGACCATAGAGAGACCATAGAGAGACCATAGAGAGACCATAGAGAGGCCATAGAGAGACCATAGAGAGACCATAGAGAGGCCATAGAGAGACCATAGAGAGACCATAGAGAGACCATAGAGAGGCCATAGAGAGACCATAGAGAGACCATAGAGAGGCCATAGAGAGACCATAGAGAGACCATAGAGAGGCCATAGAGAGACCATAGAGAGACCATAGAGAGACCATAGAGAGGCCATAGAGAGACCATAGAGAGACCATAGAGAGGCCATAGAGAGACCATAGAGAGGCCATAGAGAGACCATAGAGAGACCATAGAGAGACCATAGAGAGACCATAGAGACCATAGAGAGACCATAGAGAGACCATAGAGAGACCATAGAGAGACCATAGAGAGAGCATAGAGAGGCCATAGAGAGACCATAGAGAGACCATAGAGAGACCATAGAGAGACCATAGAGAGACCATAGAGAGACCATAGAGAGGCCATAGAGAGACCATAGAGAGACCATAGAGAGACCATAGAGAGGCCATAGAGAGACCATAGAGAGACCATAGAGAGACCATAGAGAGACCATAGAGAGGCCATAGAGAGACCATAGAGAGGGCATAGAGAGGACATAGAGAGGCCATAGAGAGACCATAGAGAGACCATAGAGACCATAGAGAGGCCATAGAGAGGCCATAGAGAGGCCATAGAGAGGCCATAGAGAGGCCATAGAGAGACCATAGAGAGACCATAGAGAGACCATAGAGAGACCATAGAGAGACCATAGAGACCATAGAGAGACCATAGAGAGACCATAGAGAGACCATAGAGAGACCATAGAGAGACCATAGAGAGGCCATAGAGAGACCATAGAGATCATAGAGAGGGCATAGAGAGACCATAGAGACCATAGAGAGACCATAGAGAGGGGATAGAGAGACCATAGAGAGACCATAGAGAGACCATAGAGAGACCATAGAGAGACCATAGAGACCATAGAGACCATAGAGACCATAGAGAGACCATAGAGAGGCCATAGAGAGACCATAGAGAGACCATAGAGAGGCCATAGAGAGACCATAGAGACCATAGAGAGGTGATAGAGAGACCATAGAGAGGCCATAGAGAGACCATAGAGAGACCATAGAGAGACCATAGAGAGGGGATAGAGAGACCATAGAGAGACCATAGAGAGACCATAGAGAGACCATAGAGAGACCATAGAGAGGCCATAGAGAGACCATAGAGAGACCATAGAGAGACCATAGAGAGACCATAGAGAGACCATAGAGAGACCATAGAGAGACCATAGAGAGACCATAGAGAGGCCATAGAGAGACCATAGAGAGACCATAGAGAGACCATAGAGAGACCATAGAGAGACCATAGAGAGACCATAGAGAGGCCATAGAGAGACCATAGAGAGACCATAGAGAGACCATAGAGAGACCATAGAGAGACCATAGAGAGACCATAGAGAGACCATAGAGAGACCATAGAGAGACCATAGAGAGGCCATAGAGAGGCCATAGAGAGGGGATAGAGAGGCCATAGAGAGACCATAGAGAGGCCATAGAGAGACCATAGAGAGGCCATAGAGAGACCATAGAGAGACCATAGAGAGACCATAGAGAGGGGATAGAGAGACCATAGAGAGACCATAGAGAGACCATAGAGAGGCCATAGAGAGACCATAGAGAGACCATAGAGAGACCATAGAGAGGGGATAGAGAGACCATAGAGAGGCCATAGAGAGACCATAGAGAGGGGATAGAGAGACCATAGAGAGACCATAGAGAGACCATAGAGAGGGGATAGAGAGACCATAGAGAGACCATAGAGAGGCCATAGAGAGACCATAGAGAGGCCATAGAGACACATAGAGAGACCATAGAGAGACCATAGAGAGCATAGAGACCATAGAGAGACCATAGAGAGGCCATAGAGAGACCATAGAGAGGCCATAGAGACACATAGAGAGACCATAGAGAGACCATAGAGACCCATAGAGACCCATAGAAACCACAGAGACCCACAGAGACCCCATAGAGACCCCATAGAGACCCATAGGGACCCCATAGAGACCCCACGGAGACCAATAGAGACCCCATAGAGACCCATAGAGACCCCATAGAGACCCCATAGAGACCCCATAGAGACCCCACAGAGACCAATAGAGACCCCATAGAGACCCATAGAGACCCATAGAGACCCCACAGAGACCAATAGAGACCCCATAGCACCCCAGAGACCCATAGAGACCCCCTAGAGACCAATAGAGAGCCCATAGAGACCCATAGAAACCCCACAGAGACCCACAGAGACCCCATAGAGACCCCATAGAGACCCATAGAGACCCATAGAGACACTATAGAGCCCCCACAGAGACCAATAGAGACCCCATAGCACCCCAGAGACCCATAGAGACCCCATAGAGCCCCACAGAGACCCCCATAGAGCCCCATAGAGCCCCACAGAGACCCCATAGAGCCCCATAGAGACCCCATAGCGCCCCATAGAGACCCCATAGCGCCCCATAGCGCCCCATAGCACCCACCGGTGCAGCGCAGGACGTGCAGGGCGATGCGGTTGAACTGCTCCTGCAGGAACTCCACATTGGTGCGGGTGATGTCGACCCCCTCGGCCACGTGCACCCCAGCCTGGGGGGGGCACCGCGACCCATAAGTGTGGGGCTGACCCATAAGTGTGGGGCTGACCCATAAGTGTGGGGCTGACCCATAAGTATGGGGCTGACCCACAGCACCCCCCACAGACCCCCCCATTTGCCCCACAGATCCCCTATGGAGCCCCATGGACCCTCTTGAACCCACCCCCATAGACCCATAAGTGTGGGGCTGACCCATAAGTATGGGGCTGACCCATAAGTATGGGGCTGACCCACAGGACCCCCCATAGACCCCCCCATTTGCCCCATAGATCCCCTATGGAGCCCCATGGACCCTCTTGAACCCACCCTCATAGACCCATAAGTGTGGGGCTGACCCATAAGTGTGGGGCTGACCCATAAGTGTGGGGCTGACCCACAGGACCCCCCCATAGACCCCCCCATTTGCCCCATAGATCCCCTATGGAGCCCCATGGACCCTCCTGAACCCACATCCATAGACCCATAAGTGTGGGGCTGACCCATAAGTGTGGGGCTGACCCATAAGTATGGGGCTGACACACAGGACCCCCCCATAGACCCCCCCATTTGCCCCATAGATCCCCTATGGAGCCCCATGGACCCTCCTGAACCCACCCCCATAGACCCATAAGTGTGGGGCTGACCCATAAGTATGGGGCTGACCCATAAGTGTGGGGCTGACCCACAGGACCCCCCCATAGACCCCCCCCATTTGCCCCATAGATCCCCTATGGAGCCCCACGGACCCTCTTGAACCCACATCCATAGACCCATAAGTGTGGGGCTGACCCATAAGTATGGGGCTGACCCACAGGACCCCCCATAGACCCCCCCATTTGCCCCATAGATCCCCTATGGAGCCCCACGGACCCTCCTGAACCCACCCCCATAGACCCATAAGTGTGGGGCTGACCCACAAGTATGGGGCTGACCCATAAGTATGGGGCTGACCCACAGCACCCCCAATAGACCCCCCCATTTGCCCCATAGATCCCCTATGGAGCCCCATGGACCCTCCTGAACCCACCCCCATAGACCCATAAGTGTGGGGTTGACCCATAAGTATGGGGCTTACCCACAGGACCCCCCCATAGACCCCCCCATTTGCCCCACAGATCCCCTATGGAGCCCCACGGACCCTCCTGAACCCACCCCCATAGACCCATAAGTGTGGGGCTGACCCATAAGTATGGGGCTGACCCACAGGACCCCCCCATAGACCCCCCCATTTGCCCCATAGATCCCCTATGGAACCCCACGGACCCTCTTGAACCCACCCTCATAGACCCATAAGTGTGGGGCTGACCCGTAAGTATGGGGCTGACCCATAAGTATGGGGCTGACCCACAGCAACCCCCCACAGACCACCCCATTTGCCCCATAGATCCCCTATGGAGCCCCATGGACCCTCCTGAACCCACCCCCATAGACCCGTAAGTGTGGGGCTGACCCATAAGTGTGGGGCTGACCCACAGGACCCCCACATAGACCCCCCCATTTGCCCCATAGATCCCCTATGGAGCCCCATGTACCCTCCTGAACTCACCCCCATAGACCCATAAGTGTGGGGCTGACCCACAGCACCCCCATAGACCCCCCCCATCTGCCCCATAGATGCCCTATGGAGCTCAATGGACCCCCCTGATCCCCACATCTGCCCCATACATCCCCCCGACCCCAATGACAACCATAGACCCCCCCCGCCCCATGGAGACCCCATATCCACCCCATAGACCCCATCATCCGGAGCCCTATGGATGCCCTACGATCACAACACAGCTGCCCCATAGATCCGTTATAATCCCCCCCAACCTCCAGCCCCACATCCACCCCACAGAATGCCCACCCACTGATCCACAGAGCCCCACAGAGACCCATAGAGACCCCATAGAGCCCCACAGAGACCCATAGAGACCCCATAGAGACCCCACAGAGCCCCCTAGAGCCCCCATAGTGCCCAACAGAGCCCCATAGAAACCCCAGAGAGCCCCATAGAAACCCCAGAGAGCCCCATAGAGACCCCATAGAGACCCACAGAGCCCCATAGAGACCCCATAGAGCCCCAGAGAAACCCCCCAGAGCCCCATAAAGACCCCATAGAGCCCATAAAGCCCCATAGAGCCCCCATAGAGGCCCCATAGAGGCCCATAGAGCCCCCATAGAGCCCCATAGACCCCATAGAGACCCCATAGAGCCCCATAGAGACCCCATAGAGCCCCATAGAGCCCCATAGAAACCCCATAAAGCCCCATAGAAACCCCACAGAGCCCCATAGAGGCCCCATAGAGCCCCAGAGAAACCCCACGGAGCCCCATAGAGCCCCCATAAAGCCCCATAGAGCCCCATAGAAACCCCATAGAGCCCCACAGAAACCCCATAGAGCCCCATAGCAACCCATAGCAACCCCATAGAGACCCCATAGAGACCCCATAAACCCCCATAGAGCCCCATAGAAACCCCATAAAGCCCCATAGAGCCCCATAGAAACCCCATAAAGCCCCATAGAGCCCCACAGAAACCCCATAGAGCCCCCATAAAGCCCCATAGAAACCCCATAAAGCCCCATAGAGCCCCATAGAAACCCCATAGAGCCCCATAGAGCCCCATAGAGCCCCATAGAGCCCCCCAGCCCCACTCACGAAGCTCTCCCGGATGAAGTCCTCCAGCCCCATGATGAGGTTGTGGGTCGCAGCCTGGGGGGGGGGAGGGGCCCAGCGTTAGGGGGCAGTTTTGGGGCGATTTTTCAGCTTTTTGGGGCTTTTGGGGGATGGGATTGGGGGATTTGGGGCAATTTTCTGTGGGTTTGGGGGTTCCGTGGGGCCTAAACCCAGTTTGGGTCAAATCCAGCCCAGTTTGGGTCATTTTGGGTCAATTCCAGCCCATTTTGGGTCAATTCCAGCCCAGTTTGGGTCAAATCCAGCCCAGTTTGGGTCAATTCCAGCCCAGTTTGGGTCATTTTGGGTCAATTCCAGCCCATTTTGGGTCAATTCCAGCCCAGTTTGGGTCATTTTGGGTCAATTCCAGCCCATTTTGGGTCAGTTTGGGTCAATTCCAGCCCATTTGGGTCAATTCCAGCCCATTTTGTCTCATTTTGATCCCATTTTGGGTCCTTTTGATCCCATTTTGGGTCCTTTTGTCCCATTTTGTGCCCATTTTGTCCCATTTTGTCCCATTTTGTGCCCATTTTGTCCCATTTTCTGCCCATTTTGTCCCATTTTGTGCCCATTTGGATCCCATTTTGTCCCATTTTGTCCCATTTTGTGCCCATTTTGTCCCATTTTGTCCCATTTTCTGCCCATTTTGTCCCATTTGGATCCCATTTTGTCCCATTTTCTGCCCATTTTGACCCAGTTTGGGCCCATTTCCAGCCCAGTTTGGCCCATTTTCCAGCCCAGTTTTCTCCCATTTTGTCCCATTTTCCAGCCCATTTTGGGTCAATTCCAGCCCAGTTTGTGCCCATTTTGCCCAGTTTGACCCATTTGGTCAATTCCATGCCCAGTTTGTCCCCCCCGTGCCATTTTGGGTCAATTCCAGCCCATTTCAGTTTGTTCTGGGTCAGTTTCAGCCCATTTTGATCCCATTTTGTCCCATTTTGATCCCATTTTGTCCCCCCCCGTGCCCATGGGGTGACTCACGCGCACGTTGCGGTCGCTGGGCCGATTTTGTCCCATTTTGTCCCATTTTGTGCCCATTTTGTGCCATTTTGACCCATTTTATCCCATTTTGACCCATTTTGTGCCCATTTTGACCCATTTTATCCCATTTTGACCCATTTTGTGCCCATTTTGTGCCCATTTTATCCCATTTTGTCCCATTTTGATCCCATTTTGTCCCCCCCCGTGCCCATGGGGTTTGGCCCATTTTGTGGGCCGATTTTGTCCCATTTTGTCCCATTTTGTGCCCATTTTATCCCCATTTTGACCCATTTTGATCCCCTTGTCCCCCCCCCGTGCCCATTTGGATCCCATTTTCTCCCATTTTGTCCCATTTTCTCCCATTTTGTGCCCATTTTCTCCCATTTTGATCCCATTTTATCCCATTTTATCCCATTTTGTGCCCATTTTGATCCCATTTTGTCCCATTTTATCCCATTTTGTCCCATTTTGTGCCCATTTTATCCCATTTTGTCCCATTTTGTGCCAATTTTGTCCCATTTTGTCCCATTTTGACCCATTTTGTCCCATTTTCTCCCATTTTGTTCCCATTTTGTCCCATTTTGTCCCATTTTGTGCCCATTTTGTGTCCCATTTTGTGCCCATTTTGATCCCATTTTGATCCCATTTTCTGCCCATTTTGATCCCATTTTGTGCCCATTTTGTGCCATTTTGTCCCATTTTGTCCCATTTTCTCCCATTTTGTCCCATTTTTTCCCATTTTGTGCCCATTTTGTCCCATTTTGATCCCATTTTGTCCCATTTTCTGCCCATTTTGACCCATTTTGTCCCATTTTGACCCATTTTCTCCCATTTTGACCCATTTTGTGCCCATTTTGACCCATTTTCTCCCATTTTGTTCCCATTTTGACCCATTTTGTCCCATTTTCTGCCCATTTTGGCCCATTTTGTCCCATTTTGTGCTCATTTTGTCCCATTTTGTCCCATTTTGTGCCCATTTTGATCCCATTTTGTCCCATTTTGTGCCCATTTTGTCCCATTTTGTCCCATTTTGTCCCATTTTGTCCCATTCTGTCCCATTTTGTCCCATTTTGATCCCATTTTGTGCCCATTTTGTCCCATTCTGTCCCATTTTCTCCCATTTTGATCCCATTTTGTCCCATTTTGTCCCATTTTGTGCCAATTTTGTCCCATTTTGTCCCATTTTGATCCCATTTTGTGCCATTTTGTGCCCATTTTGTGCCCATTTCGTCCCATTTTGTCCCATTTTCTGCCCATTTTATCCCATTTTGTCCCATTTTCTGCCCATTTTGTCCCATTTTGTGCCCATTTTATCCCATTTGGATCCCATTTTGTCCCATTTTGTCCCATTTTGTCCCATTTTGTGCCCATTTTGTCCCATTTTGTCCCATTTTATCCCATTTTGTCCCATTTTGTCCCATTTTGTGCCCATTTTGTCCCATTTTGTGCCCATTTTATCCCATTTTATCCCATTTTTTCCCATTTTGTGCCCATTTTGTCCCATTTTGATCCCATTTTGATCCCATTTTCTCCCATTTTGTTCCCATTTTGACCCATTTTGTCCCATTTTCTGCCCATTTTACCCCTTTTGGATCCCATTTTGTCCCATTTGGATCCCATTTTGTCCCCCCCCGTGCCCATGGGGTGACTCACGCGCACGTTGCGGTCGCTGGGCCGGGCGCCGCGCAGGAAGCGCTGCCGGAAGCAGCGGCGCAGGAGGGGCTGCAGGCGCTGCAGGGGGTGGCAGCGCCCGTGCAGGAGCAGGACCACGTCCACCATGGAGAGGTGCTGGGTGATGAGCGACAGCAGCGCCCCCAGGAACCCTGCCGGACCCATAGAGACCCATAGACACCCATAGAGACCCATAGAGAGCCATTGAGACCCATTGAGAGCCATTGAGACCCATTGACACCCATTGAGAACCATAGAGACCCATTGAACCCATTGACACCCATTGACACCCATTGAGACCCATTGAACCCATGGAGAGGTGCTGGGTGATGAGCGACAGCAGCGCCCCCAGGAACCCTGCCGGACCCATGGACACCCATTGAGAACCATAGAGACCCATTGAACCCATTGACACCCATTGACACCCATTGAGAGCCATTGAACCCATTGACACCCATTGAGACCCATTGAACCCATTGAGACCCATAGAGAGCCATTGAGACCCGTTGACACCCATTGAGAGCCATTGAGACCCATTGAGAGCCATTGAGACCCATTGACACCCATTGAGAACCATTGAGACCCATTGAGACCCATTGAACCCATTGAGACCCATTGACACCCATTGAACCCATGCAGAGGTGCTGGGTGATGAGCGACAGCAGCGCCCCCAGGAACCCTGCCGGACCCATGGACACCCATTGAGACCCATAGAGACCCATAGAGAGCCATTGAGAACCATAGAGACCCATTGACACCCATTGAGAGCCATTGAACCCATTGACACCCATTGAGAACCATAGAGACCCATTGAACCCATTGACACCCACTGACACCCATAGAGACCCACTGACACCCATAGAGACCCATAGAGAGCCATTGAGACCCATAGAGACCCATTGAACCCATTGACACCCACTGACACCCATTGATGCCCATTGATCCCCATTGACCCCATTGAACCCCACTGATCCCCATTGCCCCCCATTGACCCCATTGAACCCCATTGATCCCCCTTGATCCCCACTGCCCACCATTGACCCCATTGATCCCCATTGACCCCATTGATCCCCATTGACCCCATTGCCCCCCATTGAACCCCATTGAACCCCACTGCCCCCCATTGACCCCACTGATCCCCATTGACCCCATTGAACCCATTGATCCCCATTGATCCCCATTGCCCCCATTGAACCCTTTGACCCCCATTGATCTCCATTGACTCCCATTGAGCCCTATGGCTCCCCATTGCCCCCCATTGATCGCCATTGCCCCCCATTGATCCCCACTGCCCCCCATTGCCCCCCACCGCCCCCCACTTTCTCACTCACCGTCGGGGCCCCCCCCTCCTCCGTCCAGGGGCCCCCCCCCGCTCAGGCGCTGCAGGAAGGCCCCGATGCTTTCGGGGGGCCCGGGGGGAGGGGCCCCCAAGGGACCCAACATGGCCGCCAGCACCCCCTGCACCACCGACGTGAAGAACTCGGGGGGCAGAGCCTCCCCTCCCCCCCCCCCGGGGGGCGGGGCTTCTGCCCCCCTTGGGGGGGAGGGGCCTCGCTGCTGCAAGGGGGAGGGGGGAGGGGAAGGGGAGCGGGGAGGGGGAGGGGGGGGAGCGTCCGGGGGGGAGGGGCTCTGGGGAGGGGGGGAGGGGGGGGGAGAGAAAGGGGGGGGGGGAGGGGAGGAGTGAGGCTCCGCCCACATCGCCATATAAGGCAATGTATGCGCGCACCCCCCCCAGTGGCTCCACCAATCACAGAGCTCCACCCTATAAGCCACGCCCCCCACATGGGGCTCCACCCCCATCGCCATATAAGGCAATGTATGCACACACACACACCCCCCCAGGAACACCACCAATCAGAGAGCTCCGCCCCCATCGCCATATAAGGCGATGTATGCACACACACCCCCCAGGAACGCCACCAATCACAGAGCTCCGCCCCCATCACCATATAAGGCGATGTATGCACACCCCCCCCCCAGTGGCTCCACCAATCACAGAGCTCCACCCTATGAGCCACGCCCCCCACATGGGGCTCCGCCCCCATTTCCATATAAGGCAACGTATGCACGCACACACCCCCCAGGAACGCCACCAATCACAGAGCTCCGCCCCCATCGCCATATAAGGCGATGTATGCACACGCACACACCACCCCCCCCCAGTGGCTCCACCAATCACAGAGCTCCATCCTATGAGCCACGCCCCCCACATGGGGCTCCACCCCCATCACCATATAAGGCAATGTATGCACACACACACCCCCCCCCAGTGGCTCCACCAATCACAGAGCTCTACCCTATGAGCCACGCCCCCCACATGGGGCTCCGCCCCCATCGCCATATAAGGTGATGTATGCACACACAACCCCCCCCAGTGGCTCCACCAATCACAGAGCTCCGCCCTATGAGCCACGCCCCCCACATGGGGCTCTGCCCCCATTGCCATATAAGGCAATGTATGCACACACACCGCCCCCAGTCGCTCCACCAATCACAGAGCTCCATCCTATGAGCCACGCCCCCCACATGGGGCTCCGCCCCCATTTCCATATAAGGCAACGTATGCACGCACACACCCCCCAATCACAGAGCTCCCACCAATCACAGAGCTCCGCCCCCATCGCCATATAAGGCAATGTATGCACACACACCCCCCCCAGTGGCTCCACCAATCACAGAGCTCCACCCTATGAGCCACGCCCCCCACATGGGGCTCCGCCCCCATTGCCATATAAGGCAATGGGCCTCTCATTGAGCCCACCCCCAAAGTGGCTCCACCAATCACAGAGCTCCCCCCATTTAAACCACTCCCTTCCACCTAAAGCCACGCCCCCCACTTGATGCTCCGCCCCCCACCCCCATATAAGGCAATGGGCCCTCAGATTGAGCCCGCCCCCCCCCCCCCAGTGGCTGCACCAATCAGAGCGCTCCACCCCTTCAAGCCACGCCCCCCTCTCCATCAGGCTCCGCCCCCCACCCTCCATATAAGGCAATGAGCCCCGCCCCCTCCACTCACCGCCATCGCCATGGCAACGGGCGCCGGCCCCGCCCCCAGCAGCCCCCCCAGCAGCGCCGCCATTGGCTGCTCCTCGGCGGGGGGCGGGGCCTGCGGGGGCGGGGCCGAGGCCGTCGGGACCGGGCCCCCCGGAGCCCCCCCCGAGGGGGGGGAGGGGCCGGAGGAGGGGGGAGGGGGGGGAGGGGGGAGGAGCCTCCTTGGGCTGGGGGAGGGGGGGGGGAGAAAAGGGGGGTCAGGGGGGAGCCACAGAATGGACCCCCCTGACCCATAGAGACCCATAGGGACCCATAGACCCCATAGAGACCCATAGAGCCCCATAGAGACCCCACAGAGCCCCATAGACCCCCATAGAGCCCCCATAGAGCCCCATAGAGACCCCATAGAGCCCCATAGAAACCCCACAGAGCCCCATAGAGCCCCCCCACACCCCCATAGAGACCCATAGAGCCCCATAGAGACCCATAGAGACCCCATAAAGACCCCACAGAGCCCCATAGAGCCCCATAGAGCCCCATAGAGACCCCATAGAGCCCCATAGAGCCCCATAGACCCCCATAGAGCCCCATAGAGCCCCATAGAGCCCCCATAGAGCCCCATAGAGACCCCATAGAGCCCCATAGAAACCCCACAGAGCCCCATAGAGCCCCCCCACACCCCCATAGAGACCCATAGAGCCCCATAGAGACCCATAGAGACCCCATAAAGACCCCACAGAGCCCCATAGAGCCCCATAGAGCCCCATAGAAACCCCATAGAGACCCCATAGAGCCCCATAGACCCCCATAGAGCCCCATAGAGCCCCATAGAGACCCCATAGAGCCCCATAGAGACCCCATAGAGCCCCATAGAGCCCCCATAGACCCCCATAGAGACCCCATAGAGCCCCATAGAGACCCCATAGAGCCCCATAGAGACCCCACAGAGCCCCATAGAGACCCCATAGAGCCCCATAGAGCCCCATAGAGCCCCCATAGAGACCCCATAGAGCCCCCATAGAGCCCCATAGAGAAACCCCATAGAGACCCCATAGAGCCCCATAGACCCCCATAGAGCCCCATAGAGCCCCATAGAGACCCCATAGAGCCCCATAGAGACCCCATAGAGGCCCCATAGAGCCCCATAGAGACCCCATAGAGACCCCATAGAGCCCCATAGACCCCCCATAGAGACCCATAGAGACCCCATAGAGACCCCAGAGACCCCACAGAGCCCCATAGAAACCCCATAGAGACCCCATAGACCCCCATAGAGACCCCATAGAGCCCCATAGAGACCCCATAGAGCCCCATAGAGCCCCATAGAGACCCCATAGAGACCCCATAGAGCCCCATAGAGCCCCATAGAGCCCCATAGCGCCCCATAGCGCCCCATAGCTCTCACCCAGCACCAGCGGCTGCATCAGGAGCTGCCCCACGAGGCCGCTGATGACCTGTGCCAGCGACGCCCCCCCCGCGGGGGCCTGCGGGGGTCAGGGGGGGTCATGGGGGGCGCGCCCCATGGTGGGGACCCCCATTGAGCCCCACTGACCCCATTGATCCCCATTGACACCCATTGAGCTCCATTGACCCCATTGATTCCCATTGAGCTCCATTGACCCCATTGATTCCCATTGAGCTCCATTGAGCCCCACTGATCCCCATTGATTCCCACTGAGCCCCACTGACCCCATTGAGCCCCACTGATCCCCATTGACACCCATTGAGCTCCATTGACCCCATTGATTCCCATTGAGCTCCATTGACCCTATTGATTCCCATTGAGCTCCATTGCGCCCCACTGATCCCCATTGATTCCCACTGAGCCCCACTGACCCCATTGATCCCCATTGACACCCATTGAGCTCCATTGACCCCATTGATTCCCATTGAGCTCCATTGAGCCCCATTGATTCCCATTGAGCTCCATTGACCCCATTGATTCCCATTGAGCTCCATTGACCCCATTGATTCCCATTGAGCTCCATTGACCCCATTGATTCCCATTGAGCTCCATTGACCCCATTGATTCCCATTGACACCCATTGAGCTCCATTGACCCCATTGATTCCCACTGACACCCATTGAGCTCCATTGACCCCATTGATTCCCATTGACACCCATTGAGCTCCATTGACCCCATTGATTCCCATTGAGCTCCATTGACCCCATTGATTCCCATTGAGCCCCATTGATCCCCACTGACCCCATTGAGCCCCACTGATCCCCATTGATCCCCATTGACACCCATTGAGCTCCATTGACACCCATTGAGCCCCATTGATCCCCATTGATCCCCATTGACACCCATTGAGCTTCATTGACCCCATTGAGCCCCACTGATCCCCATTGATTCCCTTTGAGCTCCATTGACCCCACTGACACCCATTGAGCTCCATTGACCCCATTGATACCCACTGAGCCCCATTGACCCCCACTGACACCCACTGAGCCCCATTGATCCCCATTGACACCCATTGAGCTCCATTGACCCCATTGATTCCCATTGAGTTCCATTGACCCTATTGATTCCCATTGATTCCCATTGAGCCCCACTGATCCCCATTGATTCCCATTGAGCCCCACTGATCCCCACTGACCCCATTGAGCCCCATTGATCCCCACTGATCCCCATTGATTCCCATTGAGCCCCATTGATCTCCCCCCACTCACGGGGTTGGTGGCGGCCGCTTGTGGGGCTCCAGGATGTGTGGGGCGCGGGGGGGGCGCCGTGGGGCGGGCGATGACGACGCGGGTGGGGGGCTGGAACCCCCCCACAGCCTGGCCTAGAGCGGGGGGAACAAAGGGGGTGAGAGACAAAGAGGCCTGGGCTATGGGGCAGAGCTGCGCTATGGGTCACTATAGGGCAATATTGTTCTATGGGGCAGAGCTGTGCTATGGGTCACTATAGGGCAATATTGTTCTATGGGGCAGAGCTGTGCTATGGGTCACTATAGGGCAATATTGTGCTATGGGGCAGAGCTGCGCTATGGGTCACTATAGGGCAATATTGTCCTATGGGGCAAAGCTTTGCTATGGGGCAGAGCTGCGCTATGGGTCACTATAGGGCAATATTGTGCTATGGGGCAAAGCTTTGCTATGGGGCAGAACTGCGCTATGGGTCACTATAGGGCAATATTGTCCTATGGGGCAGAGCTTTACTATGGGTCTCTATGGGACAGCGTTGTGCTATGGGGCAGAGCTGTGCTATGGGTCACTATAGGGCAATGTTGTCCTATGGGGCAAAGCTTTGCTATGGGGCAGAGCTGCGCTATGGGTCACTATAGGGCAATACTGTCCTATGGGGCAAAGCTTTGCTATGGGGCAGAGCTGCGCTATGGGTCACTATAGGGCAATGTTGTCCTATGGGGCAAAGCTTTGCTATGGGGCAGAGCTGCGCTATGGGTCACTATAGGGCAATATTGTGCTATGGGGCAAGAGCTTTGCTATGGGGCAGAGCTGCGCTATGGGTCACTATAGGGCAATATTGTGCTATGGGGCAAAGCTTTGCTATGGGGCAGAGCTGCGCTATGGGTCACTATCGGGCAATATTGTTCTATGGGGCAGAGCTTTACTATGGGTCTCTATGGGACAGCGTTGTGCTATGGGGCAGAGCTGTGCTATGGGTCACTATAGGGCAATATTGTCCTATGGGGCAAAGCTTTGCTATGGGGCAGAGCCGTGCTATGGGTCACTATAGGGCAATATTGTCCTATGGGGCAAAGCTTTGCTATGGGGCAGAGCTGTGCTATGGGTCACTATAGGGCAATGTTGTGCTATGGGGCAAGAGCTTTGCTATGGGGCAGAGCTGCGCTATGGGTCACTATAGGGCAATATTGTGCTATGGGGCAAAGCTTTGCTATGGGGCAGAGCTGCGCTATGGGTCACTATAGGGCAACATTGTGCTATGGGGCAAAGCTTTGCTATGGGGCAGAGCTGCGCTAGGGGTCACTATAGGGCAATGTTGTGCTATGGGGCAAAGCTTTGCTATGGGGCAGAGCTGCGCTATGGGTCACTATAGGGCAATATTGTCCTATGGGGCAAAGCTTTGCTATGGGGCAGAGCTGCGCTATGGGTCACTATAGGGCAATGTTGTCCTATGGGGCAAAGCTTTGCTATAGGGCAGAGCTGCGCTATGGGTCACTATAGGGCAATATTGTGCTATGGGGCAAAGCTTTGCTATGGGGCAGAGCTGCGCTATGGGTCACTATAGGGCAATATTGTGCTATGGGGCAAGAGCTTTGCTATGGGGCAGAGCTGCGCTATGGGTCACTATAGGGCAATATTGTCCTATGGGGCAAAGCTTTGCTATGGGGCAGAGCTGTGCTATGGGTCACTATAGGGCAATGTTGTCCTATGGGGCAAAGCTTTGCTATGGGGCAGAGCTGCGCTATGGGTCACTATAGGGCAATATTGTGCTATGGGGCAAAGCTTTGCTATGGGGCAGAGCTGCGCTATGGGTCACTATAGGACAATGTTGTGCTATGGGGCAAAGCTTTGCTATGGGGCAGAGCTGCGCTATGGGTCACTATAGGGCAATATTGTCCTATGGGGCAAAGCTTTGCTATAGGGCAGAGCTGCGCTATGGGTCACTATAGGGCAATATTGTCCTATGGGGCAAAGCTTTGCTATGGGGCAGAGCTCCGCTATGGGTCGCTATGGGGCAGAGCTCCACTATGGGTCGCTATGGGGCAGAGCTCCGCTATGGGTCGCTATGGGGCAGAGCTCCGCTATGGGTCGCTATGGGGCAGAGCTGTGCTCTGGCGCAGTGTTGTGCTATGGGTCGCTATGGGGCAGAGCTCCGCTATGGGTCGCTACGGGGCAGAGCTCCGCTATGGGTCGCTATGGGGCAGAGCTCCGCTATGGGTCGCTATGGGGCAGAGCTCCGCTATGGGTCGCTATGGGGCAGAGCTCCGTTATGGGTCACTATGGGGCAGAGCTCCGCTATGGGTCGCTATGGGGCAGAGCTCCGCTATGGGTCGCTATGGGGCAGAGCTCCGCTATGGGTCGCTATGGGGCAGAGCTCCGCTATGGGTCGCTATGGGGCAGAGCTCTGCTATGGGTCGCTATGGGGCAGAGCTCCGCTATGGGTCGCTATGGGGCAGAGCTCCGCTATGGGTCGCTATGGGGCAGAGCTCCGCTATGGGTCTCTATGGGGCAGAGCTCCGCTATGGGTCGCTATGGGGCAGAGCTCCGCTATGGGTCTCTATGGGGCAGAGCTGGGCTCTGACGCAGTGCTGTGCTATGGGTCTCTATGGGGCAGAGCTCCGCTATGGGTCGCTATGGGGCAGAGCTCCGCTATGGGTCGCTATGGGGCAGAGCTGTGCTCTGGCTCAGTGCTGTGCTATGGGTCGCTATGGGGCAGAGCTCCGCTATGGGTCGCTATGGGGCAGAGCTCCGCTATGGGTCGCTATGGGGCAGAGCTCCGCTATGGGTCGCTATGGGGCAGAGCTCCGATATGGGCCGCTATGGGGCAGAGCTCCGCTATGGGTCGCTATGGGGCAGAGCTCCGCTATGGGTCGCTATGGGGCAGGCTCACCTGTGGCTGCGGAGGCAGCGGCGGCCACCGCCTGCTGGGTGATCTGATGGGCCACGGCCTGCAGGAACTCGGGGGGCAGCGGCGGCAGCTGCAGCGGAGACGCACCTGGGGGGCGGAAATGGGGGTCAGAGCCTGCCCCATAGCGGGACCCACAACCCCTGCCCCATAGCGGGACCCAGAAGCCCTGCCCCATAGCCCTGCCCCATAGCGGGACCCACAACCCCTGCCCCATAGCGTGACCCAGAAGCCCTGCCCCATAGCCCTGCCCCATAGCGGAACCCACAACCCCTGCCCCATAGCGGGACCCACAACCCCTGCCCCATAGCCCTGCCCCATAGCAGAACCCAGAACCCCTGCCCCATAGCGGGACCCAGAAGCCCTGCCCCATAGCCCTGCCCCATAGCGGGACCCAGAACCCCTGCCCCATAGCGGGACCCACAACCCCTGCCCCATAGCCCTGCCCCATAGTGGGACCCACAACCCCTGCCCCATAGCGGGACCCAGAAGCCCTGCCCCATAGCCCTGCCCCATAGCGGAACCCACAACCCCTGCCCCATAGCGTGACCCACAACCCCTGCCCCATAGCCCTGCCCCATAGCAGGACCCACAAGCCCTGCCCCATAGCCCTGCCCCATAGCGGGACCCACAACCCCTGCCCCATAGCCCTGCCCCATAGCGGGACCCACAACCCCTGCCCCATAGCCCTGCCCCATAGCGGGACCCACAACCCCTGCCCCCCCTGCCCCATAGCGGGACCCACAACCCCTGCCCCATAGTGGGACCCACAACCCCTGCTCCATAGCGGGACCCACAACCCCTGCCCCATAGCGGGACCCACAACCCCTGCCCCATAGCCCTGCCCCATAGCGGGACCCACAACCCCTGCCCCATAGCGGGACACACAACCCCTGCCCCATAGTGGGACCCAGAACCCCTGCCCCATAGCCCTGCCCCATAGCGGGACCCACAACCCCTGCCCCATAGCGGGACCCAGAACCCCTGCCCCATAGCGGAACCCAGAAGCCCTGCCCCATAGCCCTGCCCCATAGCGGGACCAACAATGCCTGCCCCATAGCGGGACCCAGAAGCCCTGCCCCATAGCCCTGCCCTATAGTGTGACCCAGAACCCCTGCCCCATAGCCCGACCCAGAACCCCTGCCCCATAGCCCTGCCCCATAACTCCCCCCATAGCCCACCCTATCCCATGATCCACGGCTCCACCCTATAGCCCTCCCCCATAGCGTGACCCCCAGCCCAACTCATAGCCCTGCCCCATAGCCAGCCCCATAACGTGACCCATAACCCCTGCCCCACAGTGTAAACCATACCCTGCCCCATACCCCAACACACACCACAGCCTGCCCCATAGCCCTGCCCCATAGTGCAACCCACAGCCTGCCCCATAGCCCTGCCCCATAGCGTCACCCGTAACCCCTACCCCATAGCGCAACCCACAGCCTGCCCCATAGCCCTGCCCCATAGCATCACCCGTAACCCCTACCCCATAGTGCAACCCACAGCCTGCCCCATAGCCCTGCCCCATAGCGTGCCCCATAGCCCCTACCCCATAATGCAACCCACAGCCTGCCCCATAGTGTCACCCGTAAACCCTACCCCATAGTGCAACCCACAGCCTGCCCCATAGCCCTGCCCCATAGCGCCACCCATAACCCCTACCCCATAGCGCAACCCACAGCCTGCCCCATAGCGTCCCCCGTAACCCCTACCCCATAGTGCAACCCACAGCCTGCCCCATAGCCCTGCCCCATAGCGTCACCCGTAACCCCTACCCCATAGCGCAACCCACAGCCTGCCCCATAGCCCTGCCCCATAGCGTGCCCCGTAGCCCTACCCCATAGCGCAACCCACAGCCTGCCCCATAGCCCTGCCCCATAGTGTCACCCGTAACCCCTACCCCATAGTGCAACCCACAGCCTGCCCCATAGCCCTGCCCCATAGCATCACCCGTAACCCCTACCCCATAGCGCAACCCACAGCCTGCCCCATAGCCCTGCCCCATAGCGTCACCCGTAACCCCTACCCCATAGTGCAACCCACAGCCTGCCCCAGCCTGCCCCATAGCATCACCCGTAACCCCTACCCCATAGTGCAACCCACAGCCTGCCCCATAGCCCTGCCCCATAGCGTCACCCGTAACCCCTACCCCATAGTGCAACCCACAGCCTGCCCCATAGCCCTGCCCCATAGCATCACCCGTAACCCCTACCCCATAGTGCAACCCACAGCCTGCCCCATAGCCCTGCCCCATAGCGTCACCCGTAACCCCTACCCCATAGTGCAACCCACAGCCTGCCCCATAGCCCTGCCCCATAGCATCACCCGTAACCCCTACCCCATAGTGCAACCCACAGCCTGCCCCATAGCGTCCCCCGTAACCCCTACCCCATAGTGCAACCCACAGCCTGCCCCATAGCCCTGCCCCATAGCGTCACCCGTAACCCCTACCCCATAGTGCAACCCACAGCCTGCCCCATAGCCCTGCCCCATAGCGTGCCCCGTAGCCCTACCCCATAGTGCAACCCACAGCCTGCCCCATAGCGTCACCCGTAACCCCTACCCCATAGTGCCCTGCCCCATAGCATCACCCGTAACCCCTACCCCATAGTGCAACCCACAGCCTGCCCCATAGCGTCCCCCGTAACCCCTACCCCATAGTGCAACCCACAGCCTGCCCCATAGCCCTGCCCCATAGCGTCCCCCATAGCCCCTACCCCATAGTGCAACCCACTGCCATAGTGCCCCACAGCCTGCCCCATAGCGTCCCCCGTAACCCCTACCCCATAGTGCAACCCACAGCCTGCCCCATAGCCCTGCCCCATAGCATCACCCGTAACCCCTACCCCACAGCCTGCCCCATAGCCCTGCCCCATAGCCCTGCCCCATAGCGTCCCCCGTAACCCCTACCCCATAGTGCAACCCACAGCCTGCCCCATAGCCCTGCCCCATAGCGTCCCCGTAACCCCTACCCCATAGCGCAACCCACAGCCTGCCCCATAGCCCTGCCCCATAGCGTCACCCGTAACCCCTACCCCATAGCGCAACCCACAGCCTGCCCCATGCATCCCCGTAACCCCTACCCCATAGCGCAACCCCACCTCCCTGCCCCATAGCGTCCCCGTAACCCCTACCCCATAGCGCAACCCACAGCCTGCCCCATAGCCCTGCCCCATAGCGTCACCCGTAACCCCTACCCCATAGCGCAACCCACAGCCTGCCCCATAGCCCTGCCCCATAGCGTCACCCGTAACCCCTACCCCATAGCTCTGCCCCATTGCCCCCCACCTCCCTGCCCCATAGCGGCCCCCGTAGCCCTACCCCATAGTGCAACCCACAGCCTGCCCCATAGCGCAACCCACAGCCTGCCCCATAGCGTCCCCCGTAACCCCTACCCCATAGTGCAACCCACAGCCTGCCCCATAGCCCTGCCCCATAGCGTCCCCCGTAACCCCTACCCCATAGCTCTGCCCCATTGCCCCCCACCTCCCTGCCCCATAGCTCGCCCCGCCCCCGCCCCCCAAGTGCCCCTCCCCCACTCACCCATTCCCAGGCCGTGCCCGGGGGGGGCTCCCGTGGCCCCTCCCCCCGGCGCCCCTGACTCTGGGGTGGGGGAGGGGAGAGAAGAGAACGGGGTCAATGGGGGGAGGGGGGAGGGGAGACCCCCGGGGGGGGGGGAGGGGGAGGGGATTTTGGGTCATTTTGGGTTGGTTTGGGGGTTTTTTGAGGGGTTTTGGGGGAATTTTGGGTGGGTTTGGGTTTATTTTGGGTGGATTTTGGGTCATTTTCAAGGCTTTTTTGGGGTCTATTTTGGGGTTATTTTGGGTGGGTTTGGGTCTATTTTGGGTCTATTTTGGTATTTTGGGGTCAATTTTGGGTGGTTTTGGGTTTATTTTGGGTCTCTTTTTGGGTCTATTTTGGGTTTGAGTGTTTTTGGGTGGATTTTGGGTGGGTTTGGGTCTATTTTGGGGTCTTTTTTTGGTGGATTTTTTGTGCTTTTGGCTGGATTTTGGGTGGTTTTGGGTCTATTTTGGTATTTTGGGGTCTATTTTGGGTGGTTTTGGGTGGATTTTGGGTCTATTTTGGGTCTATTTTGGTATTTTGGGGTCTATTTTGGGTGGTTTTGGGTTTATTTTGGGTTTATTTTGGGTGGGTTTGGGTCTAATTTGGGTGGTTTTGGGTCTTGGTGGATTTTGGGTGTTTTTGGGTCTATTTTGGTATTTTGGGGTCTGCTTTGGGTTTATTTTGGGTCATTTTCAAGGCTTTTTGGGGGGTAATTTTGGGGTTATTTTGGGTGGGTTTGGGCCTATTTTGAGTGGTTTTGGGTCTAGTTTGGGTGGTTTTGGGTCTACTTTGGGGTCTTTTTTTGGTGGATTTTTTGTGCTTTTGGGTGGATTTTGGGTGGTTTTGGGTCTATTTTGGTATTTTGGGGGCTATTTTGGGTGGTTTTAGGTCTATTTTGGGTTTGAGTGCTTTTGGGTGGATTTTGGGTGAGTTTGGGTCTACTTGGTAGTTTTGGGGTCTATTTTGGGTGTTGAGTCTATTTTGGGTGGTTTGGGGTCTATGTTGGGTTTATTTTGGATCTATTTTGGGTCTATTTTGGGTGGTTTTGGGTTTATTTTGGGTCTATTTTGTGTCTATTTTGTGTCTATTTTGGGTGGTTTTGGGTTTATCTTGGGTTTATTTTGGGTCAATTTTGGGTTTATTTTGGGTTTATTTCGGGTTTATTTTGGGTGGATTATGGGTGGTTTTGGGCAATTTTGGATGTAATTTGGGTGGGTTTGGGTGGATTTTGGGTCTATTTTGGGTTTATTCTGGGTTTATGTTGGGTCTATTTTGAGTCTATTTTGGGTGGTTTTGGGTCTTTTTTTGGTGGATTTTGGGTGCTTTTGGGTGGATTTTGGGTGGTTTTGGGTCTATTTTGGTATTTTGGGGTCTGTTTTGGGTTTATTTTGGGTGGATTTTGGGTCATTTTCAAGGCTTTTTTGGGGGTAATTTTGGGGTTATTTTGGGTGGGTTTGGGTCTATTTTGGGTGGTTTGGGGTCCTTTTTTGGTGGATTTTTGGTGCTTTTGGGTGGATTTTGGGTGGTTTTGGGTTTATTTTGGGTTTTGGGTCTATTTTGGGTCTATTTTGGGTTTATTTTAGGTGCTTTTGGGTGGATTTTGGGTCATTTTCCAGACTTTTTTGGGGATAATTTTGGGGTTATTTTGGGTGGGTTTGGGTCTATTTGGGGTCTATTTTGGGTGTATTTTGGGTGTTCTTTGAGTCTATTTTGGGTGGGTTTTGGTCTTTTTTTGGTGGATTTTGGGTGCTTTTTGGGTGGTTTTGGGTCTATTTTGGGGTTATTTTGGGTGGGTTTGGGTCTAATTTGGGTGGTTTTGGGTCTTGTTTTGATGGATTTTGGGTGGTTTGGGTCTATTTTCAAGGCTTTTTTGCGGTAATTTTCGGGTTATTTTGGGTGGGTTTGGGTCTATTTTGGGGTTATTTTGGGTGGATTTTGGGTGGATTTTGGGGGTTTTGGGTTTATTTTGGGTGGGTTTGGGTCAATTTTGGGTGTTTTTTGAGTCTACTTTGGGTGTTTTTTGAGTCTATTTTGGGTCACTTTCAAGGATTTGGGGGGGGGCAATTTTGGGTTTATTTTGGGTGCTTTGGGTGGATTTTGGGTGGGTTTTGGCTCTATTTTGGGTGCATTTTGGGTACATTTGAGTCTATTTTGGGCGGGTTTGGGTCTATTTTGGGTCTATTATGGGTTTATTTTTGGTGCTTTTGGGTTCATTTTGGGTGGGTTTGGGCAATTTTGGGTGCTTTTGGGTGGAATTTGGGTGGTTTTGGGTCTATCTTGGGTGGTTTTGAGTGAATTTCTGGTGATTTTGGGTCACTTTCAAGGTTTTTTTGGGGGCACTTTTGGGGTTATTTTTGGTGGGTTTGAGTCTATTTTGGGTGCTTTTGAGTGGATTTTGGGTGGGTTTGGGTCTATTTTGGGTCTATTTTGGGTGTTTTTGAGTCTATTTTGGGTGGATTTTGGGTCTAATTTGGGTTCATTTTGGGGTGTTTGTGGGCTGTTTTGGGGGTTGGATTTGGGAAATTCTGTGTGTAATTTGGGTGTTTTGGTTCTATTTTGCATGCTTTTGGGTGGATTTTTGTATTTTTGTATGTTTGGCTATTTAGGGTGTATTTTGTTCGGTTTTGGGATCTATTTTAGTTGGTTTTGGGTGGATTTTGGATTTTTTGCTCTATTTGGGGTGCTATGGGTGGTTTTGGGCCTCTTTTGGGGGTATTTTGGGTGGTTTGGGGTTTATTGTGGGTCTATTTTGGGGTGTATTTTGGCTAATTTGGAGCGTTTTGTGTTTCTGGGTCCTTTTTGGCTGATTTTGGGTGCATTTTGGGTGTTTTGGGGTGGTTTTGGGTCCATTTTGGGTGGGTTTGGGTGTTTTTGGGACCGTTTTGGGTGGTTTCGGGGTGTTTTGGGGTCTGTTTTGGGGTGGTTTTGGGTGTCCCTCTGGTGTTTTGGGGTGTTTTTGGGTGAATTTGGAGTGTTTTTGGCGTGTTTTTGGGGTGTTTTCTGGTTGTTTTGGGGTGTTTTGGTGTTGTTTTTGGCTGTTTTTTTGGTATTTTGGGGGTGTTTTTTTGGTGTTTTGGGGTGTTTTTGGGTTGTTTTTGGCATTTTTGGCATTTTTTGGGTTTTTTTTTAGTTTTTTTTGCCTTTTGGGGTGTTTTTTGTTTTTTTTTTGTTTTTGTATTTTGGGGTATTTTTGGGTGTTTTTTGGGTGTTTTGGGGGTGTTTTTTGCGTTTTTTTGGGTGTTTTTGGGGTATTTTTGGGGTTGTTTTTGGATGCTCTTGGGGTGTTTTTGGGTGCATTTTTTGTGGTTTGGGGTATTTTTGGGTTGGTTTTGTGTGTTTTTGTGTGTTTTTGGGGTGTTTTTGGGTTGTTTTGGGGTGTTTTTGTTTTTTTTTTGTGTTTTGGGGTGTTTTTGGGTGCTCACCGCTCCTTTGTCGAGGAAGAGGTGCCAGAATTCCAGGAATGGCTGTTTTTGGGGTGTTTTGGGGTGTTTTTGGGGTGTTTTTGTGTGTTTTGGGGGTGTTTTTGTGCGTTTTTGTGTGTTTTGGGGTGTTTTTGTGTGTTTTTGTGTGTTTTGGGGTGTTTTTGTGTGTTTTTGTGTGTTTTGGGGTGTTTTTGTGCGTTTTTGTGTGTTTTGGGGGTGTTTTTGGCGTTTTTGGGGGTGTTTTTGTGCGTTTTTGTGTGTTTTGGGGTGTTTTGGGGGTGTTTTGGGGTGTTTTGGGGTTGTTTTTGTGTGTTTCGGGCTCACCGGGGATGTTCATGTGCATGAGCACGAGGGGCTCCACGCTCTGGTGCGAGATCCGGATGACGCGGGGGGGGGGCGGCCCGGGGGGAGGGGGAGGGGGGGGCCCCTCCGGGGTGGGGGCGGCGTCCCCGGGGCTGCTGGGGGTGGAGGCGGTGGGGGAGGGGCCCGGGGGGGCCTCGGCCGAGCCCGCGGGGGGTGGGGGAGGGGCTCGACCCCCCCCGTTTCCCGTCATGGTCACGGTGGTGCCCACGTTGATCTGGAGGGGGGGGGGGGGGAGAAAAGAGGGGTCAATGGGTGGGGCCTGCCCCATAGCGCCCCATAGAGCCCATTATAGGGCGTCCTCCCATCCCATAGTACCCCTATATATGGGTCCTCAACCCCATAGCACCCATTATAGGGGATCCCCCATCCCATAATACCCATTATAGGGGATCCCCCTATAGGGTCCTCCTGCCCCCTAGGTGGCGCTATCCCCATACATAGTCCTCCTCACCACTAGGTGGCGCCATCCCCATACACACTCGGTCCTCCCCACTGCTAGGGGGCATTTCCTCCCCACACACGTGGTCCTCCTGCCCCCTAGGTGGCGCTATCCCCATTCACACACAGAGTCCTCCCCACCACCAGGGGGCGCTATCCCCATACCCACAGAGTCCTCCCCACCGCTAGGGGGCGCCTCCTCCCCACACATGCGGTCCTCCTGCCCCCTAAGTGGCGCTATCCCCATACACTCGGTCCTCCCCCCACTAGGGGGCGCTATCCCCATAGACTCAGTCCTCCCCACCCCTAGGGGGCGCCTCCTCCCCACACATACGGTCCTCCTGCCCCCTAAGTGGCGCTATCCCCATACACTTTCAGTCCTCCCCACCACTAGGGGGCGCTATCCCCATACACAGTCGGACCTCCCCCCCACTAGGGGGCGCTATCCCCATACACCGAGTCCTCCCCACCCCTAGGGGGCGCTTCCTCCCCACACATGCGTCCTCCTGCCCCCTAAGTGGCGCTATCCCCAAACATACTCAGTCCTCCCCCCCCACTAGGGGGTGCTATCCCCATACCCACAGAGTCCTCCCCACC
>NW_026915923.1:0-27842 GCF_034315485.1 Pezoporus occidentalis
ATTCTCAGCTGGTTGCTTTCAGCTGCCCAGCAGCACAGTGAGTACAGCACGAACGTTTGGCTTCTGCTCCCACAGCAGAAGAGCCAGGATTGAAAGCTGGTGCTGGACCTGTTCAGCACACAATCACCTTTACATTGGTGCATCCATCGTTGCTTTCACTGCTCCCTTTCATACAGGAAAAGCATTTGAATGGAATCAGTTCAGAGCCTGCTCTCTGCTGCGCAGCAACACTGTCAGCACAGAATGAACAGTGGCATCTGCTCCCACAGCAGAAGAACCAGCAGGGAAAGCTAGTGCTGGGCCTCTTCAGCACACAGGCTGCTTTGCAACGGTGTCACCATCATTGCAGTCTCTCCTCGGTTTCATACCTAAAAGTCCATTTGAATCCAAATTCTCAGCTGGTCTCTCTCAGCTGCAGGCAGCACAGTGAGTACAGCACGAACGTTTGGCTTCTGCTCCCACAGCAGAAGAGCCAGGATTGAAAGCTTGTGCTGGACCTGTTCAGCACACAATCACCTTTACATTGGTGCATCCATCGTTGCTTTCACTGCTCCCTTTCATACAGGAAAAGCATTTGAATGGAATCAGTTCAGAGCCTGCTCTCTGCTGCGCAGCAACACAGTCAGCACAGAATGAACAGTGGCATCTGCTCCCACAGCAGAAGAACCAGCAGGGAAAGCTAGTGCTGGGCCTCTTCAGCACACAGGCTGCTTTGCAACGGTGTCACCATCATTGCAGTCTCTCCTCAGTTTCATACCTAAAACTCCATTTGAAGCCAAATTCTCAGCTGGTCGCTTTCAGCTGCCCAGCAGCACAGTGAGTACAGCACGAACGTTTGGCTTCTGCTAGTGGCATCTGCTTCCACAGCAGAAGAACCAGCAGGGAAAGCTAGTGCTGGGCCTCTTCAGCACACAGGCTGCTTTGCAACGGTGTCACCATCATTGCAGTCTCTCCTCGGTTTCATACCTAAAACTCCATTTGAATCCAAATTCTCAGCTGGTCGCTTTCAGTTGCCCAGCAGCACAGTGAGTACAGCACGAACGTTTGGCTTCTGCTCCCACAGCAGAAGAGCCAGGATTGAAAGCTTGTGCTGGACCTGTTCAGCACACAATCACCTTTACATTGGTGCATCCATCGTTGCTTTCACTGCTCCCTTTCATACAGGAAAAGCATTTGAATGGAATCAGTTCAGAGCCTGCTCTCTGCTGGCAGCAACACAGTCAGCACAGAAAGAACAGTGGCATCTGCTCCCACAGCAGAAGAACCAGCAGGGAAAGCTAGTGCTGGGCCTCTTCAGCACACAGGCTGCTTTGCAACGGTGTCACCATCATTGCAGTCTCTCCTCGGTTTCATACCTAAAACTCCATTTGAATCCAAATTCTCAGCTGGTCGCTTCTCAGCTGCCCAGCAGCACAGTGAGTACAGCACGAACGTTTGGCTTCTGCTCCCACAGCAGAAGAGCCAGGATTGAAAGCTTGTGCTGGACCTGTTCAGCACACAATCACCTTTACATTGGTGCATCCATCGTTGCTTTCACTGCTCCCTTTCATACAGGAAAAGCATTTGAATGGAATCAGTTCAGAGCCTGCTCTCTGCTGGCAGCAACACAGTCAGCACAGAAAGAACAGTGGCATCTGCTTCCACAGCAGAAGAACCAGCAGGGAAAGCTAGTGCTGGGCCTCTTCAGCACACAGGCTGCTTTGCAACGGTGTCACCATCATTGCAGTCTCTCCTCGGTTTCATACCTAAAACTCCATTTGAATCCAAATTCTCAGCTGGTCGCTTTCAGTTGCCCAGCAGCACAGTGAGTACAGCACGAACGTTTGGCTTCTGCTCCCACAGCAGAAGAGCCAGGATTGAAAGCTTGTGCTGGACCTGTTCAGCACACAATCACCTTTACATTGGTGCATCCATCGTTGCTTTCACTGCTCCCTTTCATACAGGAAAAGCATTTGAATGGAATCAGTTCAGAGCCTGCTCTCTGCTGGCAGCAACACAGTCAGCACAGAAAGAACAGTGGCATCTGCTCCCACAGCAGAAGAACCAGCAGGGAAAGCTAGTGCTGGGCCTCTTCAGCACACAGGCTGCTTTGCAACGGTGTCACCATCATTGCAGTCTCTCCTCGGTTTCATACCTAAAACTCCATTTGAATCCAAATTCTCAGCTGGTCGCTCTCAGTTGCCCAGCAGCACAGTGAGTACAGCACGAACGTTTGGCTTCTGCTCCCACAGCAGAAGAGCCAGGATTGAAAGCTTGTGCTGGACCTGTTCAGCACACAATCACCTTTACATTGGTGCATCCATCGTTGCTTTCACTGCTCCCTTTCATACAGGAAAAGCATTTGAATGGAATCAGTTCAGAGCCTGCTCTCTGCTGGCAGCAACACAGTCAGCACAGAAAGAACAGTGGCATCTGCTCCCACAGCAGAAGAACCAGCAGGGAAAGCTAGTGCTGGGCCTCTTCAGCACACAGGCTGCTTTGCAACGGTGTCACCATCATTGCAGTCTCTCCTCGGTTTCATACCTAAAACTCCATTTGAATCCAAATTCTCAGCTGGTCGCTCTCAGCTGCCCAGCAGCACAGTGAGTACAGCACGAACGTTTGGCTTCTGCTCCCACAGCAGAAGAGCCAGGATTGAAAGCTTGTGCTGGACCTGTTCAGCACACAATCACCTTTACATTGGTGCATCCATCGTTGCTTTCACTGCTCCCTTTCATACAGGAAAAGCATTTGAATGGAATCAGTTCAGAGCCTGCTCTCTGCTGCGCAGCAACACTGTCAGCACAGAATGAACAGTGGCATCTGCTCCCACAGCAGAAGAACCAGCAGGGAAAGCTAGTGCTGGGCCTCTTCAGCACACAGGCTGCTTTGCAACGGTGTCACCATCATTGCAGTCTCTCCTCGGTTTCATACCTAAAACTCCATTTGAATCCAAATTCTCAGCTGGTCGCTTTCAGTTGCCCAGCAGCACAGTGAGTACAGCACGAACGTTTGGCTTCTGCTCCCACAGCAGAAGAGCCAGGATTGAAAGCTTGTGCTGGACCTGTTCAGCACACAATCACCTTTACATTGGTGCATCCATCGTTGCTTTCACTGCTCCCTTTCATACAGGAAAAGCATTTGAATGGAATCAGTTCAGAGCCTGCTCTCTGCTGGCAGCAACACAGTCAGCACAGAAAGAACAGTGGCATCTGCTCCCACAGCAGAAGAACCAGCAGGGAAAGCTAGTGCTGGGCCTCTTCAGCACACAGGCTGCTTTGCAACGGTGTCACCATCATTGCAGTCTCTCCTCGGTTTCATACCTAAAACTCCATTTGAATCCAAATTCTCAGCTGGTCGCTTTCAGTTGCCCAGCAGCACAGTGAGTACAGCACGAACGTTTGGCTTCTGCTCCCACAGCAGAAGAGCCAGGATTGAAAGCTTGTGCTGGACCTGTTCAGCACACAATCACCTTTACATTGGTGCATCCATCGTTGCTTTCACTGCTCCCTTTCATACAGGAAAAGCATTTGAATGGAATCAGTTCAGAGCCTGCTCTCTGCTGCGCAGCAACACTGTCAGCACAGAAAGAACAGTGGCATCTGCTCCCACAGCAGAAGAACCAGCAGGGAAAGCTAGTGCTGGGCCTCTTCAGCACACAGGCTGCTTTGCAACGGTGTCACCATCATTGCAGTCTCTCCTCGGTTTCATACCTAAAACTCCATTTGAATCCAAATTCTCAGCTGGTCGCTCTCAGCTGCCCAGCAGCACAGTGAGTACAGCACGAACGTTTGGCTTCTGCTCCCACAGCAGAAGAGCCAGGATTGAAAGCTTGTGCTGGACCTGTTCAGCACACAATCACCTTTACATTGGTGCATCCATCGTTGCTTTCACTGCTCCCTTTCATACAGGAAAAGCATTTGAATGGAATCAGTTCAGAGCCTGCTCTCTGCTGCGCAGCAACACTGTCAGCACAGAATGAACAGTGGCATCTGCTCCCACAGCAGAAGAACCAGCAGGGAAAGCTAGTGCTGGGCCTCTTCAGCACACAGGCTGCTTTGCAACGGTGTCACCATCATTGCAGTCTCTCCTCGGTTTCATACCTAAAACTCCATTTGAATCCAAATTCTCAGCTGGTCGCTCTCAGTTGCCCAGCAGCACAGTGAGTACAGCACGAACGTTTGGCTTCTGCTCCCACAGCAGAAGAGCCAGGATTGAAAGCTTGTGCTGGACCTGTTCAGCACACAATCACCTTTACATTGGTGCATCCATCGTTGCTTTCACTGCTCCCTTTCATACAGGAAAAGCATTTGAATGGAATCAGTTCAGAGCCTGCTCTCTGCTGCGCAGCAACACAGTCAGCACAGAATGAACAGTGGCATCTGCTCCCACAGCAGAAGAACCAGCAGGGAAAGCTAGTGCTGGGCCTCTTCAGCACACAGGCTGCTTTGCAACGGTGTCACCATCATTGCAGTCTCTCCTCGGTTTCATACCTAAAACTCCATTTGAATCCAAATTCTCAGCTGGTCGCTTTCAGTTGCCCAGCAGCACAGTGAGTACAGCACGAACGTTTGGCTTCTGCTCCCACAGCAGAAGAGCCAGGATTGAAAGCTTGTGCTGGACCTGTTCAGCACACAATCACCTTTACATTGGTGCATCCATCGTTGCTTTCACTGCTCCCTTTCATACAGGAAAAGCATTTGAATGGAATCAGTTCAGAGCCTGCTCTCTGCTGGCAGCAACACAGTCAGCACAGAAAGAACAGTGGCATCTGCTTCCTTTCACTGCTCCCTTTCATACAGGAAAAGCATTTGAATGGAATCAGTTCAGAGCCTGCTCTCTGCTGCGCAGCAACACAGTCAGCACAGAATGAACAGTGGCATCTGCTCCCACAGCAGAAGAACCAGCAGGGAAAGCTAGTGCTGGGCCTCTTCAGCACACAGGCTGCTTTGCAACGGTGTCACCATCATTGCAGTCTCTCCTCGGTTTCATACCTAAAAGTCCATTTGAATCCAAATTCTCAGCTGGTCGCTCTCAGCTGCAGGCAGCACAGTGAGTACAGCACGAACGTTTGGCCTCTGCTCCCACAGCAGAAGTGTCAGGATTGAAAGCTTGTGCTGGACCTGTTCAGCACACAATCACCTTTACATTGGTGCATCCATCGTTGCTTTCACTGCTCCCTTTCATACAGGAAAAGCATTTGAATGGAGTCAGTTCAGAGCCTGCTCTCTGCTGGCAGCAACACAGTCAGCACAGAACGAACAGTGGCATCTGCTCCCACAGCAGAAGAACCAGCAGGGAAAGCTAGTGCTGGGCCTCTTCAGCACACAGGCTGCTTTGCAACGGTGTCACCATCATTGCAGTCTCTCCTCGGTTTCATACCTAAAAGTCCATTTGAATCCAAATTCTCAGCTGGTCGCTCTCAGCTGCAGGCAGCACAGTGAGTACAGCACGAACGTTTGGCCTCTGCTCCCACAGCAGAAGTGTCAGGATTTGAATGCTTGTGCTGGACCTGTTCAGCACACAATCACCTTTACATTGGTGCATCCATCGTTGCTTTCTCTGCTCCCTTTCATACAGGAAAAGCATTTGAATGGAGTCAGTTCAGAGCCTGCTCTCTGCTGGCAGCAACACAGTCAGCACAGAACGAACAGTGGCATCTGCTCCCACAGCAGAAGAACCAGCAGGGAAAGCTAGTGCTGGGCCTCTTCAGCACACAGGCTGCTTTGCAACGGTGTCACCATCATTGCAGTTTAAAGCTTGTGCTGGACCTGTTCAGCACACAATCACCTTTACATTGGTGCATCCATCGTTGCTTTCACTGCTCCCTTTCATACAGGAAAAGCATTTGAATGGAATCAGTTCAGAGCCTGCTCTCTGCTGGCAGCAACACAGTCAGCACAGAACGAACAGTGGCATCTGCTCCCACAGCAGAAGAACCAGCAGGGAAAGCTAGTGCTGGGCCTCTTCAGCACACAGGCTGCTTTGCAACGGTGTCACCATCATTGCAGTCTCTCCTCGGTTTCATACCTAAAAGTCCATTTGAATCCAAATTCTCAGCTGGTCGCTCTCAGCTGCAGGCAGCACAGTGAGTACAGCACGAACGTTTGGCCTCTGCTCCCACAGCAGAAGTGTCAGGATTGAAAGCTTGTGCTGGACCTGTTCAGCACACAATCACCTTTACATTGGTGCATCCATCGTTGCTTTCACTGCTCCCTTTCATACAGGAAAAGCATTTGAATGGAGTCAGTTCAGAGCCTGCTCTCTGCTGGCAGCAACACAGTCAGCACAGAACGAACAGTGGCATCTGCTCCCACAGCAGAAGAACCAGCAGGGAAAGCTAGTGCTGGGCCTCTTCAGCACACAGGCTGCTTTGCAACGGTGTCACCATCATTGCAGTCTCTCCTCGGTTTCATACCTAAAAGTCCATTTGAATCCAAATTCTCAGCTGGTCGCTCTCAGCTGCAGGCAGCACAGTGAGTACAGCACGAACGTTTGGCTTCTGCTCCCACAGCAGAAGTGTCAGGATTGAAAGCTTGTGCTGGACCTGTTCAGCACACAATCACCTTTACATTGGTGCATCCATCGTTGCTTTCACTGCTCCCTTTCATACAGGAAAACTGGGCCTCTTCAACACACAGGCTGCTTTGCAACGGTGTCACCATCATTGCAGTCTCTCCTCGGTTTCATACCTAAAAGTCCATTTGAATCCAAATTCTCAACTGGTCGCTTTCAGCTGCCCAGCAGCACAGTGAGTACAGCACGAACGTTTGGCCTCTGCTCCCACAGCAGAATTGTCAGGATTTAAAGCTTGTGCTGGACCTGTTCAGCACACAATCACCTTTACATTGGTGCATCCATCGTTGCTTTCACTGCTCCCTTTCATACAGGAAAAGCATTTGAATGGAGTCAGTTCAGAGCCTGCTCTCTGCTGGCAGCAACACAGTCAGCACAGAACGAACAGTGGCATCTGCTCCCACAGCAGAAGAACCAGCAGGGAAAGCTAGTGCTGGGCCTCTTCAGCACACAGGCTGCTTTGCAACGGTGTCACCATCATTGCAGTCTCTCCTCGGTTTCATACCTAAAAGTCCATTTGAATCCAAATTCTCAGCTGGTCGCTCTCAGCTGCAGGCAGCACAGTGAGTACAGCACGAACGTTTGGCCTCTGCTCCCACAGCAGAAGTGTCAGGATTGAAAGCTTGTGCTGGACCTGTTCAGCACACAATCACCTTTACATTGGTGCATCCATCGTTGCTTTCACTGCTCCCTTTCATACAGGAAAAGCATTTGAATGGAGTCAGTTCAGAGCCTGCTCTCTGCTGGCAGCAACACAGTCAGCACAGAAAGAACAGTGGCATCTGCTCCCACAGCAGAAGAACCAGCAGGGAAAGCTAGTGCTGGGCCTCTTCAGCACACAGGCTGCTTTGCAACGGTGTCACCATCATTGCAGTCTCTCCTCGGTTTCATACCTAAAAGTCCATTTGAATCCAAATTCTCAGCTGGTCGCTCTCAGCTGCAGGCAGCACAGTGAGTACAGCACGAACGTTTGGCTTCTGCTCCCACAGCAGAAGTGTCAGGATTGAAAGCTTGTGCTGGACCTGTTCAGCACACAATCACCTTTACATTGGTGCATCCATCGTTGCTTTCACTGCTCCCTTTCATACAGGAAAAGCATTTGAATGGAGTCAGTTCAGAGCCTGCTCTCTGCTGGCAGCAACACAGTCAGCACAGAACGAACAGTGGCATCTGCTCCCACAGCAGAAGAACCAGCAGGGAAAGCTAGTGCTGGGCCTCTTCAGCACACAGGCTGCTTTGCAACGGTGTCACCATCATTGCAGTCTCTCCTCGGTTTCATACCTAAAAGTCCATTTGAATCCAAATTCTCAGCTGGTCGCTCTCAGCTGCAGGCAGCACAGTGATTACAGCACGAACGTTTGGCTTCTGCTCCCACAGCAGAAGAGCCAGGATTGAAAGCTTGTGCTGGACCTGTTCAGCACACAATCACCTTTACATTGGTGCATCCATCGTTGCTTTCACTGCTCCCTTTCATACAGGAAAAGCATTTGAATGGAATCAGTTCAGAGCCTGCTCTCTGCTGGCAGCAACACAGTCAGCACAGAACGAACAGTGGCATCTGCTCCCACAGCAGAAGAACCAGCAGGGAAAGCTAGTGCTGGGCCTCTTCAGCACACAGGCTGCTTTGCAACGGTGTCACCATCATTGCAGTCTCTCCTCGGTTTCATACCTAAAAGTCCATTTGAATCCAAATTCTCAGCTGGTCGCTCTCAGCTGCAGGCAGCACAGTGAGTACAGCACGAACGTTTGGCCTCTGCTCCCACAGCAGAAGTGTCAGGATTGAAAGCTTGTGCTGGACCTGTTCAGCACACAATCACCTTTACATTGGTGCATCCATCGTTGCTTTCACTGCTCCCTTTCATACAGGAAAAGCATTTGAATGGAGTCAGTTCAGAGCCTGCTCTCTGCTGGCAGCAACACAGTCAGCACAGAAAGAACAGTGGCATCTGCTCCCACAGCAGAAGAACCAGCAGGGAAAGCTAGTGCTGGGCCTCTTCAGCACACAGGCTGCTTTGCAACGGTGTCACCATCATTGCAGTCTCTCCTCGGTTTCATACCTAAAAGTCCATTTGAATCCAAATTCTCAGCTGGTCGCTCTCAGCTGCAGGCAGCACAGTGAGTACAGCACGAACGTTTGGCTTCTGCTCCCACAGCAGAAGAGCCAGGATTGAAAGCTTGTGCTGGACCTGTTCAGCACACAATCACCTTTACATTGGTGCATCCATCGTTGCTTTCACTGCTCCCTTTCATACAGGAAAAGCATTTGAATGGAATCAGTTCAGAGCCTGCTCTCTGCTGGCAGCAACACAGTCAGCACAGAAAGAACAGTGGCATCTGCTCCCACAGCAGAAGAACCAGCAGGGAAAGCTAGTGCTGGGCCTCTTCAGCACACAGGCTGCTTTGCAACGGTGTCACCATCATTGCAGTCTCTCCTCGGTTTCATACCTAAAAGTCCATTTGAATCCAAATTCTCAGCTGGTCGCTCTCAGCTGCAGGCAGCACAGTGAGTACAGCACGAACGTTTGGCCTCTGCTCCCACAGCAGAAGTGTCAGGATTGAAAGCTTGTGCTGGACCTGTTCAGCACACAATCACCTTTACATTGGTGCATCCATCGTTGCTTTCACTGCTCCCTTTCATACAGGAAAAGCATTTGAATGGAATCAGTTCAGAGCCTGCTCTCTGCTGGCAGCAACACAGTCAGCACAGAAAGAACAGTGGCATCTGCTCCCACAGCAGAAGAACCAGCAGGGAAAGCTAGTGCTGGGCCTCTTCAGCACACAGGCTGCTTTGCAACGGTGTCACCATCATTGCAGTCTCTCCTCGGTTTCATACCTAAAAGTCCATTTGAATCCAAATTCTCAGCTGGTCGCTCTCAGCTGCAGGCAGCACAGTGAGTACAGCACGAACGTTTGGCTTCTGCTCCCACAGCAGAAGAGCCAGGATTGAAAGCTTGTGCTGGACCTGTTCAGCACACAATCACCTTTACATTGGTGCATCCATCGTTGCTTTCACTGCTCCCTTTCATACAGGAAAAGCATTTGAATGGAATCAGTTCAGAGCCTGCTCTCTGCTGGCAGCAACACAGTCAGCACAGAAAGAACAGTGGCATCTGCTCCCACAGCAGAAGAACCAGCAGGGAAAGCTAGTGCTGGGCCTCTTCAACACACAGGCTGCTTTGCAACGGTGTCACCATCATTGCAGTCTCTCCTCGGTTTCATACCTAAAAGTCCATTTGAATCCAAATTCTCAACTGGTCGCTTTCAGCTGCCCAGCAGCACAGTGAGTACAGCACGAACGTTTGGCCTCTGCTCCCACAGCAGAATTGTCAGGATTTAAAGCTTGTGCTGGACCTGTTCAGCACACAATCACCTTTACATTGGTGCATCCATCGTTGCTTTCACTGCTCCCTTTCATACAGGAAAAGCATTTGAATGGAGTCAGTTCAGAGCCTGCTCTCTGCTGGCAGCAACACAGTCAGCACAGAACGAACAGTGGCATCTGCTCCCACAGCAGAAGAACCAGCAGGGAAAGCTAGTGCTGGGCCTCTTCAGCACACAGGCTGCTTTGCAACGGTGTCACCATCATTGCAGTCTCTCCTCGGTTTCATACCTAAAAGTCCATTTGAATCCAAATTCTCAGCTGGTCGCTCTCAGCTGCAGGCAGCACAGTGATTACAGCACGAACGTTTGGCTTCTGCTCCCACAGCAGAAGAGCCAGGAGGGAAAGCTTGTGCTGGACCTGTTCAGCACACAATCACCTTTACATTGGTGCATCCATCGTTGCTTTCACTGCTCCCTTTCATACAGGAAAAGCATTTGAATGGAATCAGTTCAGAGCCTGCTCTCTGCTGGCAGCAACACAGTCAGCACAGAACGAACAGTGGCATCTGCTCCCACAGCAGAAGAACCAGCAGGGAAAGCTAGTGCTGGGCCTCTTCAGCACACAGGCTGCTTTGCAACGGTGTCACCATCATTGCAGTCTCTCCTCGGTTTCATACCTAAAAGTCCATTTGAATCCAAATTCTCAGCTGGTCGCTCTCAGCTGCAGGCAGCACAGTGAGTACAGCACGAACGTTTGGCTTCTGCTCCCACAGCAGAAGAGCCAGGATTGAAAGCTTGTGCTGGACCTGTTCAGCACACAATCACCTTTACATTGGTGCATCCATCGTTGCTTTCACTGCTCCCTTTCATACAGGAAAAGCATTTGAATGGAATCAGTTCAGAGCCTGCTCTCTGCTGGCAGCAACACAGTCAGCACAGAACGAACAGTGGCATCTGCTCCCACAGCAGAAGAACCAGCAGGGAAAGCTAGTGCTGGGCCTCTTCAGCACACAGGCTGCTTTGCAACGGTGTCACCATCATTGCAGTCTCTCCTCGGTTTCATACCTAAAAGTCCATTTGAATCCAAATTCTCAGCTGGTCGCTCTCAGCTGCAGGCAGCACAGTGAGTACAGCACGAACGTTTGGCCTCTGCTCCCACAGCAGAAGTGTCAGGATTGAAAGCTTGTGCTGGACCTGTTCAGCACACAATCACCTTTACATTGGTGCATCCATCGTTGCTTTCACTGCTCCCTTTCATACAGGAAAAGCATTTGAATGGAGTCAGTTCAGAGCCTGCTCTCTGCTGGCAGCAACACAGTCAGCACAGAACGAACAGTGGCATCTGCTCCCACAGCAGAAGAACCAGCAGGGAAAGCTAGTGCTGGGCCTCTTCAGCACACAGGCTGCTTTGCAACGGTGTCACCATCATTGCAGTCTCTCCTCGGTTTCATACCTAAAAGTCCATTTGAATCCAAATTCTCAGCTGGTCGCTCTCAGCTGCAGGCAGCACAGTGAGTACAGCACGAACGTTTGGCTTCTGCTCCCACAGCAGAAGAGCCAGGATTGAAAGCTTGTGCTGGACCTGTTCAGCACACAATCACCTTTACATTGGTGCATCCATCGTTGCTTTCACTGCTCCCTTTCATACAGGAAAAGCATTTGAATGGAATCAGTTCAGAGCCTGCTCTCTGCTGGCAGCAACACAGTCAGCACAGAAAGAACAGTGGCATCTGCTCCCACAGCAGAAGAACCAGCAGGGAAAGCTAGTGCTGGGCCTCTTCAACACACAGGCTGCTTTGCAACGGTGTCACCATCATTGCAGTCTCTCCTCGGTTTCATACCTAAAAGTCCATTTGAATCCAAATTCTCAGCTGGTCGCTCTCAGCTGCAGGCAGCACAGTGAGTACAGCACGAACGTTTGGCTTCTGCTCCCACAGCAGAAGAGCCAGGATTGAAAGCTTGTGCTGGACCTGTTCAGCACACAATCACCTTTACATTGGTGCATCCATCGTTGCTTTCACTGCTCCCTTTCATACAGGAAAAGCATTTGAATGGAATCAGTTCAGAGCCTGCTCTCTGCTGCGCAGCAACACAGTCAGCACAGAACGAACAGTGGCATCTGCTCCCACAGCAGAAGAACCAGCAGGGAAAGCTAGTGCTGGGCCTCTTCAGCACACAGGCTGCTTTGCAACGGTGTCACCATCATTGCAGTCTCTCCTCGGTTTCATACCTAAAAGTCCATTTGAATCCAAATTCTCAGCTGGTCGCTCTCAGCTGCAGGCAGCACAGTGAGTACAGCACGAACGTTTGGCTTCTGCTCCCACAGCAGAAGAGCCAGGATTGAAAGCTTGTGCTGGACCTGTTCAGCACACAATCACCTTTACATTGGTGCATCCATCGTTGCTTTCACTGCTCCCTTTCATACAGGAAAAGCATTTGAATGGAATCAGTTCAGAGCCTGCTCTCTGCTGGCAGCAACACAGTCAGCACAGAAAGAACAGTGGCATCTGCTCCCACAGCAGAAGAACCAGCAGGGAAAGCTAGTGCTGGGCCTCTTCAGCACACAGGCTGCTTTGCAACGGTGTCACCATCATTGCAGTCTCTCCTCGGTTTCATACCTAAAAGTCCATTTGAATCCAAATTCTCAGCTGGTCGCTCTCAGCTGCAGGCAGCACAGTGATTACAGCACGAACGTTTGGCTTCTGCTCCCACAGCAGAAGAGCCAGGAGGGAAAGCTTGTGCTGGACCTGTTCAGCACACAATCACCTTTACATTGGTGCATCCATCGTTGCTTTCACTGCTCCCTTTCATACAGGAAAAGCATTTGAATGGAATCAGTTCAGAGCCTGCTCTCTGCTGGCAGCAACACAGTCAGCACAGAACGAACAGTGGCATCTGCTCCCACAGCAGAAGAACCAGCAGGGAAAGCTAGTGCTGGGCCTCTTCAGCACACAGGCTGCTTTGCAACGGTGTCACCATCATTGCAGTCTCTCCTCGGTTTCATACCTAAAAGTCCATTTGAATCCAAATTCTCAGCTGGTCGCTCTCAGCTGCAGGCAGCACAGTGAGTACAGCACGAACGTTTGGCTTCTGCTCCCACAGCAGAAGAGCCAGGATTGAAAGCTTGTGCTGGACCTGTTCAGCACACAATCACCTTTACATTGGTGCATCCATCGTTGCTTTCACTGCTCCCTTTCATACAGGAAAAGCATTTGAATGGAATCAGTTCAGAGCCTGCTCTCTGCTGGCAGCAACACAGTCAGCACAGAACGAACAGTGGCATCTGCTCCCACAGCAGAAGAACCAGCAGGGAAAGCTAGTGCTGGGCCTCTTCAGCACACAGGCTGCTTTGCAACGGTGTCACCATCATTGCAGTCTCTCCTCGGTTTCATACCTAAAAGTCCATTTGAATCCAAATTCTCAGCTGGTCGCTCTCAGCTGCAGGCAGCACAGTGAGTACAGCACGAACGTTTGGCCTCTGCTCCCACAGCAGAAGTGTCAGGATTGAAAGCTTGTGCTGGACCTGTTCAGCACACAATCACCTTTACATTGGTGCATCCATCGTTGCTTTCACTGCTCCCTTTCATACAGGAAAAGCATTTGAATGGAGTCAGTTCAGAGCCTGCTCTCTGCTGGCAGCAACACAGTCAGCACAGAACGAACAGTGGCATCTGCTCCCACAGCAGAAGAACCAGCAGGGAAAGCTAGTGCTGGGCCTCTTCAGCACACAGGCTGCTTTGCAACGGTGTCACCATCATTGCAGTCTCTCCTCGGTTTCATACCTAAAAGTCCATTTGAATCCAAATTCTCAGCTGGTCGCTCTCAGCTGCAGGCAGCACAGTGAGTACAGCACGAACGTTTGGCCTCTGCTCCCACAGCAGAAGTGTCAGGATTGAAAGCTTGTGCTGGACCTGTTCAGCACACAATCACCTTTACATTGGTGCATCCATCGTTGCTTTCACTGCTCCCTTTCATACAGGAAAAGCATTTGAATGGAGTCAGTTCAGAGCCTGCTCTCTGCTGGCAGCAACACAGTCAGCACAGAACGAACAGTGGCATCTGCTCCCACAGCAGAAGAACCAGCAGGGAAAGCTAGTGCTGGGCCTCTTCAGCACACAGGCAGCTTTGCAACGGTGTCACCATCATTGCAGTCTCTCCTCGGTTTCATACCTAAAAGTCCATTTGAATCCAAATTCTCAGCTGGTCGCTCTCAGCTGCAGGCAGCACAGTGAGTACAGCACGAACGTTTGGCTTCTGCTCCCACAGCAGAAGAGCCAGGATTGAAAGCTTGTGCTGGACCTGTTCAGCACACAATCACCTTTACATTGGTGCATCCATCGTTGCTTTCACTGCTCCCTTTCATACAGGAAAAGCATTTGAATGGAATCAGTTCAGAGCCTGCTCTCTGCTGCGCAGCAACACAGTCAGCACAGAACGAACAGTGGCATCTGCTCCCACAGCAGAAGAACCAGCAGGGAAAGCTAGTGCTGGGCCTCTTCAGCACACAGGCTGCTTTGCAACGGTGTCACTATCATTGCAGTCTCTCCTCGGTTTCATACCTAAAAGTCCATTTGAATCCAAATTCTCAGCTGGTCGCTCTCAGCTGCAGGCAGCACAGTGAGTACAGCACGAACGTTTGGCTTCTGCTCCCACAGCAGAAGTGTCAGGATTTAAAGCTTGTGCTTGGAATCAGTTCAGAGCCTGCTCTCTGCTGGCAGCAACACAGTCAGCACAGAACGAACAGTGGCATCTGCTCCCACAGCAGAAGAACCAGCAGGGAAAGCTAGTGCTGGGCCTCTTCAGCACACAGGCTGCTTTGCAACGGTGTCACCATCATTGCAGTCTCTCCTCGGTTTCATACCTAAAAGTCCATTTGAATCCAAATTCTCAGCTGGTCGCTCTCAGCTGCAGGCAGCACAGTGAGTACAGCACGAACGTTTGGCCTCTGCTCCCACAGCAGAAGTGTCAGGATTGAAAGCTTGTGCTGGACCTGTTCAGCACACAATCACCTTTACATTGGTGCATCCATCGTTGCTTTCACTGCTCCCTTTCATACAGGAAAAGCATTTGAATGGAGTCAGTTCAGAGCCTGCTCTCTGCTGGCAGCAACACAGTCAGCACAGAACGAACAGTGGCATCTGCTCCCACAGCAGAAGAACCAGCAGGGAAAGCTAGTGCTGGGCCTCTTCAGCACACAGGCTGCTTTGCAACGGTGTCACCATCATTGCAGTCTCTCCTCGGTTTCATACCTAAAAGTCCATTTGAATCCAAATTCTCAGCTGGTCGCTCTCAGCTGCAGGCAGCACAGTGATTACAGCACGAACGTTTGGCTTCTGCTCCCACAGCAGAAGAGCCAGGATTGAAAGCTTGTGCTGGACCTGTTCAGCACACAATCACCTTTACATTGGTGCATCCATCGTTGCTTTCACTGCTCCCTTTCATACAGGAAAAGCATTTGAATGGAATCAGTTCAGAGCCTGCTCTCTGCTGGCAGCAACACAGTCAGCACAGAACGAACAGTGGCATCTGCTCCCACAGCAGAAGAACCAGCAGGGAAAGCTAGTGCTGGGCCTCTTCAGCACACAGGCAGCTTTGCAACGGTGTCACCATCATTGCAGTCTCTTCCTCGGTTTCATACCTAAAAGTCCATTTGAATCCAAATTCTCAGCTGGTCGCTCTCAGCTGCAGGCAGCACAGTGAGTACAGCACGAACGTTTGGCTTCTGCTCCCACAGCAGAAGAGCCAGGATTGAAAGCTTGTGCTGGACCTGTTCAGCACACAATCACCTTTACATTGGTGCATCCATCGTTGCTTTCACTGCTCCCTTTCATACAGGAAAAGCATTTGAATGGAATCAGTTCAGAGCCTGCTCTCTGCTGCGCAGCAACACAGTCAGCACAGAACGAAGAGTGGCATCTGCTCCCACAGCAGAAGAACCAGCAGGGAAAGCTAGTGCTGGGCCTCTTCAGCACACAGGCTGCTTTGCAACGGTGTCACCATCATTGCAGTCTCTCCTCGGTTTCATACCTAAAAGTCCATTTGAATCCAAATTCTCAGCTGGTCGCTCTCAGCTGCAGGCAGCACAGTGAGTACAGCACGAACGTTTGGCCTCTGCTCCCACAGCAGAAGTGTCAGGATTGAAAGCTTGTGCTGGACGTGTTCAGCACACAATCACCTTTACATTGGTGCATCCATCGTTGCTTTCACTGCTCCCTTTCATACAGGAAAAGCATTTGAATGGAGTCAGTTCAGAGCCTGCTCTCTGCTGGCAGCAACACAGTCAGCACAGAACGAACAGTGGCATCTGCTCCCACAGCAGAAGAACCAGCAGGGAAAGCTAGTGCTGGGCCTCTTCAGCACACAGGCTGCTTTGCAACGGTGTCACCATCATTGCAGTCTCTCCTCGGTTTCATACCTAAAAGTCCATTTGAATCCAAATTCGCAGCTGGTCGCTCTCAGCTGCAGGCAGCACAGTGAGTACAGCACGAACGTTTGGCTTCTGCTCCCACAGCAGAAGAGCCAGGATTGAAAGCTTGTGCTGGACCTGTTCAGCACACAATCACCTTTACATTGGTGCATCCATCGTTGCTTTCACTGCTCCCTTTCATACAGGAAAAGCATTTGAATGGAATCAGTTCAGAGCCTGCTCTCTGCTGGCAGCAACACAGTCAGCACAGAACGAACAGTGGCATCTGCTCCCACAGCAGAAGAACCAGCAGGGAAAGCTAGTGCTGGGCCTCTTCAGCACACAGGCTGCTTTGCAACGGTGTCACCATCATTGCAGTCTCTCCTCGGTTTCATACCTAAAAGTCCATTTGAATCCAAATTCTCAGCTGGTCGCTCTCAGCTGCAGGCAGCACAGTGAGTACAGCACGAACGTTTGGCTTCTGCTCCCACAGCAGAAGAGCCAGGATTGAAAGCTTGTGCTGGACCTGTTCAGCACACAATCACCTTTACATTGGTGCATCCATCGTTGCTTTCACTGCTCCCTTTCATACAGGAAAAGCATTTGAATGGAATCAGTTCAGAGCCTGCTCTCTGCTGCGCAGCAACACAGTCAGCACAGAATGAACAGTGGCATCTGCTCCCACAGCAGAAGAACCAGCAGGGAAAGCTAGTGCTGGGCCTCTTCAGCACACAGGCTGCTTTGCAACGGTGTCACCATCATTGCAGTCTCTCCTCGGTTTCATACCTAAAAGTCCATTTGAATCCAAATTCTCAGCTGGTCGCTCTCAGCTGCAGGCAGCACAGTGAGTACAGCACGAACGTTTGGCTTCTGCTCCCACAGCAGAAGAGCCAGGATTGAAAGCTTGTGCTGGACCTGTTCAGCACACAATCACCTTTACATTGGTGCATCCATCGTTGCTTTCACTGCTCCCTTTCATACAGGAAAAGCATTTGAATGGAATCAGTTCAGAGCCTGCTCTCTGCTGGCAGCAACACAGTCAGCACAGAACGAACAGTGGCATCTGCTCCCACAGCAGAAGAACCAGCAGGGAAAGCTAGTGCTGGGCCTCTTCAGCACACAGGCTGCTTTGCAACGGTGTCACCATCATTGCAGTCTCTCCTCGGTTTCATACCTAAAAGTCCATTTGAATCCAAATTCTCAGCTGGTCGCTTTCAGCTGCAGGCAGCACAGTGAGTACAGCACGAACGTTTGGCTTCTGCTCCCACAGCAGAAGAGCCAGGATTGAAAGCTTGTGCTGGACCTGTTCAGCACACAATCACCTTTACATTGGTGCATCCATCGTTGCTTTCACTGCTCCCTTTCATACAGGAAAAGCATTTGAATGGAGTCAGTTCAGAGCCTGCTCTCTGCTGGCAGCAACACAGTCAGCACAGAACGAACAGTGGCATCTGCTCCCACAGCAGAAGAACCAGCAGGGAAAGCTAGTGCTGGGCCTCTTCAGCACACAGGCTGCTTTGCAACGGTGTCACCATCATTGCAGTCTCTCCTCGGTTTCATACCTAAAAGTCCATTTGAATCCAAATTCTCAGCTGGTCGCTCTCAGCTGCAGGCAGCACAGTGAGTACAGCACGAACGTTTGGCCTCTGCTCCCACAGCAGAAGTGTCAGGATTGAAAGCTTGTGCTGGACCTGTTCAGCACACAATCACCTTTACATTGGTGCATCCATCGTTGCTTTCACTGCTCCCTTTCATACAGGAAAAGCATTTGAATGGAATCAGTTCAGAGCCTGCTCTCTGCTGCGCAGCAACACAGTCAGCACAGAACGAACAGTGGCATCTGCTCCCACAGCAGAAGAACCAGCAGGGAAAGCTAGTGCTGGGCCTCTTCAGCACACAGGCTGCTTTGCAACGGTGTCACCATCATTGCAGTCTCTCCTCGGTTTCATACCTAAAAGTCCATTTGAATCCAAATTCTCAGCTGGTCGCTCTCAGCTGCAGGCAGCACAGTGAGTACAGCACGAACGTTTGGCCTCTGCTCCCACAGCAGAAGTGTCAGGAGGGAAAGCTTGTGCTGGACCTGTTCAGCACACAATCACCTTTACATTGGTGCATCCATCGTTGCTTTCACTGCTCCCTTTCATACAGGAAAAGCATTTGAATGGAGTCAGTTCAGAGCCTGCTCTCTGCTGGCAGCAACACAGTCAGCACAGAACGAAGAGTGGCATCTGCTCCCACAGCAGAAGAACCAGCAGGGAAAGCTAGTGCTGGGCCTCTTCAGCACACAGGCTGCTTTGCAACGGTGTCACCATCATTGCAGTCTCTCCTCGGTTTCATACCTAAAAGTCCATTTGAATCCAAATTCTCAGCTGGTCGCTCTCAGCTGCAGGCAGCACAGTGAGTACAGCACGAACGTTTGGCCTCTGCTCCCACAGCAGAAGTGTCAGGATTGAAAGCTTGTGCTGGACCTGTTCAGCACACAATCACCTTTACATTGGTGCATCCATCGTTGCTTTCACTGCTCCCTTTCATACAGGAAAAGCATTTGAATGGAGTCAGTTCAGAGCCTGCTCTCTGCTGGCAGCAACACAGTCAGCACAGAATGAACAGTGGCATCTGCTCCCACAGCAGAAGAACCAGCAGGGAAAGCTAGTGCTGGGCCTCTTCAGCACACAGGCTGCTTTGCAACGGTGTCACCATCATTGCAGTCTCTCCTCGGTTTCATACCTAAAACTCCATTTGAATCCAAATTCTCAGCTGGTCGCTCTCAGCTGCAGGCAGCACAGTGATTACAGCACGAACGTTTGGCTTCTGCTCCCACAGCAGAAGAGCCAGGAGGGAAAGCTTGTGCTGGACCTGTTCAGCACACAATCACCTTTACATTGGTGCATCCATCGTTGCTTTCACTGCTCCCTTTCATACAGGAAAAGCATTTGAATGGAATCAGTTCAGAGCCTGCTCTCTGCTGCGCAGCAACACAGTCAGCACAGAAAGAACAGTGGCATCTGCTCCCACAGCAGAAGAACCAGCAGGGAAAGCTAGTGCTGGGCCTCTTCAGCACACAGGCTGCTTTGCAACGGTGTCACCATCATTGCAGTCTCTCCTCGGTTTCATACCTAAAAGTCCATTTGAATCCAAATTCTCAGCTGGTCGCTCTCAGCTGCAGGCAGCACAGTGAGTACAGCACGAACGTTTGGCCTCTGCTCCCACAGCAGAAGTGTCAGGATTGAAAGCTTGTGCTGGACCTGTTCAGCACACAATCACCTTTACATTGGTGCATCCATCGTTGCTAGAGCCAGGATTGAATGCTTGTGCTGGACCTGTTCAGCACACAATCACCTTTACATTGGTGCATCCATCGTTGCTTTCACTGCTCCCTTTCATACAGGAAAAGCATTTGAATGGAATCAGTTCAGAGCCTGCTCTCTGCTGCGCAGCAACACAGTCAGCACAGAACGAAGAGTGGCATCTGCTCCCACAGCAGAAGAACCAGCAGGGAAAGCTAGTGCTGGGCCTCTTCAGCACACAGGCTGCTTTGCAACGGTGTCACCATCATTGCAGTCTCTCCTCGGTTTCATACCTAAAAGTCCATTTGAATCCAAATTCTCAGCTGGTCGCTCTCAGCTGCAGGCAGCACAGTGAGTACAGCACGAACGTTTGGCCTCTGCTCCCACAGCAGAAGTGTCAGGATTGAAAGCTTGTGCTGGACCTGTTCAGCACACAATCACCTTTACATTGGTGCATCCATCGTTGCTTTCACTGCTCCCTTTCATACAGGAAAAGCATTTGAATGGAGTCAGTTCAGAGCCTGCTCTCTGCTGGCAGCAACACAGTCAGCACAGAATGAACAGTGGCATCTGCTCCCACAGCAGAAGAACCAGCAGGGAAAGCTAGTGCTGGGCCTCTTCAGCACACAGGCTGCTTTGCAACGGTGTCACCATCATTGCAGTCTCTCCTCGGTTTCATACCTAAAAGTCCATTTGAATCCAAATTCTCAGCTGGTCGCTCTCAGCTGCAGGCAGCACAGTGAGTACAGCACGAACGTTTGGCCTCTGCTCCCACAGCAGAAGTGTCAGGATTGAAAGCTTGTGCTGGACCTGTTCAGCACACAATCACCTTTACATTGGTGCATCCATCGTTGCTTTCACTGCTCCCTTTCATACAGGAAAAGCATTTGAATGGAGTCAGTTCAGAGCCTGCTCTCTGCTGGCAGCAACACAGTCAGCACAGAACGAACAGTGGCATCTGCTCCCACAGCAGAAGAACCAGCAGGGAAAGCTAGTGCTGGGCCTCTTCAGCACACAGGCTGCTTTGCAACGGTGTCACCATCATTGCAGTCTCTCCTCGGTTTCATACCTAAAAGTCCATTTGAATCCAAATTCTCAGCTGGTCGCTCTCAGCTGCAGGCAGCACAGTGAGTACAGCACGAACGTTTGGCTTCTGCTCCCACAGCAGAAGAGCCAGGATTGAAAGCTTGTGCTGGACCTGTTCAGCACACAATCACCTTTACATTGGTGCATCCATCGTTGCTTTCACTGCTCCCTTTCATACAGGAAAAGCATTTGAATGGAATCAGTTCAGAGCCTGCTCTCTGCTGGCAGCAACACAGTCAGCACAGAACGAACAGTGGCATCTGCTCCCACAGCAGAAGAACCAGCAGGGAAAGCTAGTGCTGGGCCTCTTCAGCACACAGGCTGCTTTGCAACGGTGTCACCATCATTGCAGTCTCTCCTCGGTTTCATACCTAAAAGTCCATTTGAATCCAAATTCTCAGCTGGTCGCTCTCAGCTGCAGGCAGCACAGTGAGTACAGCACGAACGTTTGGCCTCTGCTCCCACAGCAGAAGTGTCAGGATTGAAAGCTTGTGCTGGACCTGTTCAGCACACAATCACCTTTACATTGGTGCATCCATCGTTGCTTTCACTGCTCCCTTTCATACAGGAAAAGCATTTGAATGGAATCAGTTCAGAGCCTGCTCTCTGCTGGCAGCAACACAGTCAGCACAGACGAACAGTGGCATCTGCTCCCACAGCAGAAGAACCAGCAGGGAAAGCTAGTGCTGGGCCTCTTCAGCACACAGGCTGCTTTGCAACGGTGTCACCATCATTGCAGTCTCTCCTCGGTTTCATACCTAAAACTCCATTTGAATCCAAATTCTCAGCTGGTCGCTCTCAGCTGCCCAGCAGCACAGTGAGTACAGCACGAACGTTTGGCTTCTGCTCCCACAGCAGAAGAGCCAGGATTGAAAGCTTGTGCTGGACCTGTTCAGCACACAATCACCTTTACATTGGTGCATCCATCGTTGCTTTCACTGCTCCCTTTCATACAGGAAAAGCATTTGAATGGAGTCAGTTCAGAGCCTGCTCTCTGCTGGCAGCAACACAGTCAGCACAGAAAGAACAGTGGCATCTGCTCCCACAGCAGAAGAACCAGCAGGGAAAGCTAGTGCTGGGCCTCTTCAGCACACAGGCTGCTTTGCAACGGTGTCACCATCATTGCAGTCTCTCCTCGGTTTCATACCTAAAACTCCATTTGAATCCAAATTCTCAGCTGGTCGCTCTCAGCTGCAGGCAGCACAGTGAGTACAGCACGAACGTTTGGCTTCTGCTCCCACAGCAGAAGAGCCAGGATTGAATGCTTGTGCTGGACCTGTTCAGCACACAATCACCTTTACATTGGTGCATCCATCGTTGCTTTCACTGCTCCCTTTCATACAGGAAAAGCATTTGAATGGAATCAGTTCAGAGCCTGCTCTCTGCTGGCAGCAACACAGTCAGCACAGAACGAAGAGTGGCATCTGCTCCCACAGCAGAAGAACCAGCAGGGAAAGCTAGTGCTGGGCCTCTTCAGCACACAGGCTGCTTTGCAACGGTGTCACCATCATTGCAGTCTCTCCTCGGTTTCATACCTAAAAGTCCATTTGAATCCAAATTCTCAGCTGGTCGCTCTCAGCTGCAGGCAGCACAGTGAGTACAGCACGAACGTTTGGCCTCTGCTCCCACAGCAGAAGTGTCAGGATTGAAAGCTTGTGCTGGACCTGTTCAGCACACAATCACCTTTACATTGGTGCATCCATCGTTGCTTTCACTGCTCCCTTTCATACAGGAAAAGCATTTGAATGGAGTCAGTTCAGAGCCTGCTCTCTGCTGGCAGCAACACAGTCAGCACAGAACGAACAGTGGCATCTGCTCCCACAGCAGAAGAACCAGCAGGGAAAGCTAGTGCTGGGCCTCTTCAGCACACAGGCTGCTTTGCAACGGTGTCACCATCATTGCAGTCTCTCCTCAGTTTCATACCTAAAACTCCATTTGAATCCAAATTCTCAGCTGGTCGCTCTCAGCTGCAGGCAGCACAGTGAGTACAGCACGAACGTTTGGCCTCTGCTCCCACAGCAGAAGTGTCAGGATTGAAAGCTTGTGCTGGACCTGTTCAGCACACAATCACCTTTACATTGGTGCATCCATCGTTGCTTTCACTGCTCCCTTTCATACAGGAAAAGCATTTGAATGGAGTCAGTTCAGAGCCTGCTCTCTGCTGGCAGCAACACAGTCAGCACAGAACGAACAGTGGCATCTGCTCCCACAGCAGAAGAACCAGCAGGGAAAGCTAGTGCTGGGCCTCTTCAGCACACAGGCTGCTTTGCAACGGTGTCACCATCATTGCAGTCTCTCCTCGGTTTCATACCTAAAAGTCCATTTGAATCCAAATTCTCAGCTGGTCGCTCTCAGCTGCAGGCAGCACAGTGAGTACAGCACGAACGTTTGGCCTCTGCTCCCACAGCAGAAGTGTCAGGATTGAAAGCTTGTGCTGGACCTGTTCAGCACACAATCACCTTTACATTGGTGCATCCATCGTTGCTTTCACTGCTCCCTTTCATACAGGAAAAGCATTTGAATGGAGTCAGTTCAGAGCCTGCTCTCTGCTGGCAGCAACACAGTCAGCACAGAACGAACAGTGGCATCTGCTCCCACAGCAGAAAATCCAAATTCTCAACTGGTCGCTTTCAGCTGCCCAGCAGCACAGTGAGTACAGCACGAACGTTTGGCCTCTGCTCCCACAGCAGAATTGTCAGGATTTAAAGCTTGTGCTGGACCTGTTCAGCACACAATCACCTTTACATTGGTGCATCCATCGTTGCTTTCACTGCTCCCTTTCATACAGGAAAAGCATTTGAATGGAGTCAGTTCAGAGCCTGCTCTCTGCTGGCAGCAACACAGACAGCACAGAACGAACAGTGGCATCTGCTCCCGCAGCAGAAGAACCAGCAGGGAAAGCTAGTGCTGGGCCTCTTCAGCACACAGGCTGCTTTGCAACGGTGTCACCATCATTGCAGTCTCTCCTCGGTTTCATACCTAAAAGTCCATTTGAATCCAAATTCTCAGCTGGTCGCTCTCAGCTGCAGGCAGCACAGTGAGTACAGCACGAACGTTTGGCCTCTGCTCCCACAGCAGAAGTGTCAGGATTGAAAGCTTGTGCTGGACCTGTTCAGCACACAATCACCTTTACATTGGTGCATCCATCGTTGCTTTCACTGCTCCCTTTCATACAGGAAAAGCATTTGAATGGAATCAGTTCAGAGCCTGCTCTCTGCTGGCAGCAACACAGTCAGCACAGAAAGAACAGTGGCATCTGCTCCCACAGCAGAAGAACCAGCAGGGAAAGCTAGTGCTGGGCCTCTTCAGCACACAGGCTGCTTTGCAACGGTGTCACCATCATTGCAGTCTCTCCTCGGTTTCATACCTAAAAGTCCATTTGAATCCAAATTCTCAGCTGGTCGCTCTCAGCTGCAGGCAGCACAGTGAGTACAGCACGAACGTTTGGCTTCTGCTCCCACAGCAGAAGAGCCAGGAGGGAAAGCTTGTGCTGGACCTGTTCAGCACACAATCACCTTTACATTGGTGCATCCATCGTTGCTTTCACTGCTCCCTTTCATACAGGAAAAGCATTTGAATGGAATCAGTTCAGAGCCTGCTCTCTGCTGCGCAGCAACACAGTCAGCACAGAACGAACAGTGGCATCTGCTCCCACAGCAGAAGAACCAGCAGGGAAAGCTAGTGCTGGGCCTCTTCAGCACACAGGCTGCTTTGCAACGGTGTCACCATCATTGCAGTCTCTCCTCGGTTTCATACCTAAAACTCCATTTGAATCCAAATTCTCAGCTGGTCGCTCTCAGCTGCAGGCAGCACAGTGAGTACAGCACGAACGTTTGGCTTCTGCTCCCACAGCAGAAGAGCCAGGATTGAAAGCTTGTGCTGGACCTGTTCAGCACACAATCACCTTTACATTGGTGCATCCATCGTTGCTTTCACTGCTCCCTTTCATACAGGAAAAGCATTTGAATGGAATCAGTTCAGAGCCTGCTCTCTGCTGCGCAGCAACACAGTCAGCACAGAACGAACAGTGGCATCTGCTCCCACAGCAGAAGAACCAGCAGGGAAAGCTAGTGCTGGGCCTCTTCAGCACACAGGCTGCTTTGCAACGGTGTCACCATCATTGCAGTCTCTCCTCGGTTTCATACCTAAAAGTCCATTTGAATCCAAATTCTCAGCTGGTCGCTCTCAGCTGCAGGCAGCACAGTGAGTACAGCACGAACGTTTGGCTTCTGCTCCCACAGCAGAAGAGCCAGGATTGAAAGCTTGTGCTGGACCTGTTCAGCACACAATCACCTTTACATTGGTGCATCCATCGTTGCTTTCACTGCTCCCTTTCATACAGGAAAAGCATTTGAATGGAATCAGTTCAGAGCCTGCTCTCTGCTGGCAGCAACACAGTCAGCACAGAACGAACAGTGGCATCTGCTCCCACAGCAGAAGAACCAGCAGGGAAAGCTAGTGCTGGGCCTCTTCAGCACACAGGCTGCTTTGCAACGGTGTCACCATCATTGCAGTCTCTCCTCGGTTTCATACCTAAAAGTCCATTTGAATCCAAATTCTCAGCTGGTCGCTCTCAGCTGCAGGCAGCACAGTGAGTACAGCACGAACGTTTGGCCTCTGCTCCCACAGCAGAAGTGTCAGGATTGAAAGCTTGTGCTGGACCTGTTCAGCACACAATCACCTTTACATTGGTGCATCCATCGTTGCTTTCACTGCTCCCTTTCATACAGGAAAAGCATTTGAATGGAATCAGTTCAGAGCCTGCTCTCTGCTGGCAGCAACACAGTCAGCACAGAACGAACAGTGGCATCTGCTCCCACAGCAGAAGAACCAGCAGGGAAAGCTAGTGCTGGGCCTCTTCAGCACACAGGCTGCTTTGCAACGGTGTCACCATCATTGCAGTCTCTCCTCGGTTTCATACCTAAAAGTCCATTTGAATCCAAATTCTCAGCTGGTCGCTCTCAGCTGCAGGCAGCACAGTGAGTACAGCACGAACGTTTGGCCTCTGCTCCCACAGCAGAAGTGTCAGGATTGAAAGCTTGTGCTGGACCTGTTCAGCACACAATCACCTTTACATTGGTGCATCCATCGTTGCTTTCACTGCTCCCTTTCATACAGGAAAAGCATTTGAATGGAATCAGTTCAGAGCCTGCTCTCTGCTGGCAGCAACACAGTCAGCACAGAACGAACAGTGGCATCTGCTCCCACAGCAGAAGAACCAGCAGGGAAAGCTAGTGCTGGGCCTCTTCAGCACACAGGCTGCTTTGCAACGGTGTCACCATCATTGCAGTCTCTCCTCGGTTTCATACCTAAAAGTCCATTTGAATCCAAATTCTCAGCTGGTCGCTCTCAGCTGCAGGCAGCACAGTGAGTACAGCACGAACGTTTGGCTTCTGCTCCCACAGCAGAAGAGCCAGGATTGAAAGCTTGTGCTGGACCTGTTCAGCACACAATCACCTTTACATTGGTGCATCCATCGTTGCTTTCACTGCTCCCTTTCATACAGGAAAAGCATTTGAATGGAATCAGTTCAGAGCCTGCTCTCTGCTGGCAGCAACACAGTCAGCACAGAATGAACAGTGGCATCTGCTCCCACAGCAGAAGAACCAGCAGGGAAAGCTAGTGCTGGGCCTCTTCAGCACACAGGCTGCTTTGCAACGGTGTCACCATCATTGCAGTCTCTCCTCAGTTTCATACCTAAAAGTCCATTTGAATCCAAATTCTCAGCTGGTCGCTCTCAGCTGCAGGCAGCACAGTGATTATAGCACGAACGTTTGGCTTCTGCTCCCACAGCAGAAGTGCCAGGATTGAAAGCTTGTGCTGGACCTGTTCAGCACACAATCACCTTTACATTGGTGCATCCATCGTTGCTTTCACTGCTCCCTTTCATACAGGAAAAGCATTTGAATGGAATCAGTTCAGAGCCTGCTCTCTGCTGGCAGCAACACAGTCAGCACAGAAAGAACAGTGGCATCTGCTCCCACAGCAGAAGAACCAGCAGGGAAAGCTAGTGCTGGGCCTCTTCAGCACACAGGCTGCTTTGCAACGGTGTCACCATCATTGCAGTCTCTCCTCGGTTTCATACCTAAAACTCCATTTGAATCCAAATTCTCAGCTGGTCGCTCTCAGCTGCAGGCAGCACAGTGAGTACAGCACGAACGTTTGGCTTCTGCTCCCACAGCAGAAGAGCCAGGATTGAAAGCTTGTGCTGGACCTGTTCAGCACACAATCACCTTTACATTGGTGCATCCATCGTTGCTTTCACTGCTCCCTTTCATACAGGAAAAGCATTTGAATGGAATCAGTTCAGAGCCTGCTCTCTGCTGGCAGCAACACAGTCAGCACAGAAAGAACAGTGGCATCTGCTCCCACAGCAGAAGAACCAGCAGGGAAAGCTAGTGCTGGGCCTCTTCAACACACAGGCTGCTTTGCAACGGTGTCACCATCATTGCAGTCTCTCCTCGGTTTCATACCTAAAAGTCCATTTGAATCCAAATTCTCAGCTGGTCGCTCTCAGCTGCAGGCAGCACAGTGAGTACAGCACGAACGTTTGGCTTCTGCTCCCACAGCAGAAGTGTCAGGATTTAAAGCTTGTGCTCTGGGCCTCTTCAGCACACAGGCTGCTTTGCAACGGTGTCACCATCATTGCAGTCTCTCCTCGGTTTCATACCTAAAAGTCCATTTGAATCCAAATTCTCAGCTGGTCGCTCTCAGCTGCAGGCAGCACAGTGAGTACAGTACGAACGTTTGGCTTCTGCTCCCACAGCAGAAGTGTCAGGATTGAAAGCTTGTGCTGGACCTGTTCAGCACACAATCACCTTTACATTGGTGCATCCATCGTTGCTTTCACTGCTCCCTTTCATACAGGAAAAGCATTTGAATGGAGTCAGTTCAGAGCCTGCTCTCTGCTGCGCAGCAACACAGTCAGCACAGAATGAACAGTGGCATCTGCTCCCACAGCAGAAGAACCAGCAGGGAAAGCTAGTGCTGGGCCTCTTCAGCACACAGGCTGCTTTGCAACGGTGTCACCATCATTGCAGTCTCTCCTCGGTTTCATACCTAAAACTCCATTTGAATCCAAATTCTCAGCTGGTCGCTCTCAGCTGCAGGCAGCACAGTGAGTACAGCACGAACGTTTGGCTTCTGCTCCCACAGCAGAAGAGCCAGGATTGAATGCTTGTGCTGGA
>NW_026915924.1:0-37892 GCF_034315485.1 Pezoporus occidentalis
GCACAGAAGGAACAGTGGCATCTGCTCCCACAGCAGAAGAACCAGCAGGGAAAGCTAGTGCTGGGCCTCTTCAGCACACAGGCTGCTTTGCAACGGTGTCACCATCATTGCAGTCTCTCCTCGGTTTCATACCTAAAACTCCATTTGAATCCAAATTCTCAGCTGGTCTCTCTCAGCTGCAGGCAGCACAGTGAGTACAGCACGAACGTTTGGCTTCTGCTCCCACAGCAGAAGAGCCAGGAGGGAAAGCTTGTGCTGGACCTGTTCAGCACACAATCACCTTTACATTGGTGCATCCATCGTTGCTTTCACTGCTCCCTTTCATACAGGAAAAGCATTTGAATGGAATCAGTTCAGAGCCTGCTCTCTGCTGGCAGCAACACAGTCAGCACAGAAAGAACAGTGGCATCTGCTCCCACAGCAGAAGAACCAGCAGGGAAAGCTAGTGCTGGGCCTCTTCAACACACAGGCTGCTTTGCAACGGTGTCACCATCATTGCAGTCTCTCCTCGGTTTCATACCTAAAAGTCCATTTGAATCCAAATTCTCAACTGGTCGCTTTCAGCTGCCCAGCAGCACAGTGAGTACAGCACGAACGTTTGGCCTCTGCTCCCACAGCAGAATTGTCAGGATTTAAAGCTTGTGCTGGACCTGTTCAGCACACAATCACCTTTATTGGTGCATTGGTGCATCAGGAAAAGCAGTCAGTTCAGAGCCTGCTCTCTGCTGGCAGCAACACAGACAGCACAGAACGTTGCACACAATCACCTTTACATTGGTGCATCCTGCTCACTGCTCCCTTTCATACAGGAAAAGCATTTGAATGGAGTCAGTTCAGAGCCTGCTCTCTGCTGGCAGCAACACAGTCAGCACAGAACGAAGAGTGGCATCTGCTCCCACAGCAGAAGAACCAGCAGGGAAAGCTGGTGCTGGGCCTCTTCAGCACACAGGCTGCTTTGCAACGGTGTCACCATCATTGCAGTCTCTCCTCGGTTTCATACCTAAAACTCCATTTGAATCCAAATTCTCAGCTGGTCTCTCTCAGCTGCAGGCAGCACAGTGAGTACAGCACGAACGTTTGGCTTCTGCTCCCACAGCAGAAGAGCCAGGAGGGAAAGATTGTGCTGGACCTGTTCAGCACACAATCACCTTTACATTGGTGCATCCATCGTTGCTTTCACTGCTCCCTTTCATACAGGAAAAGCATTTTAATGGAATCAGTTCAGAGCCTGCTCTCTGCTGGCAGCAACACAGTCAGCACAGAACGAACAGTGGCATCTGCTCCCACAGCAGAAGAACCAGCAGGGAAAGCTAGTGCTGTCTATGACTCCTCTATGACTCCTCTATGACAGTATGACTCCTCTATGACTCCTCTATGACTCCTCTATGACTCGACTCCTCTATGACTCCTCTATGACTCCTCTATGACTCCTCTATGACTCCTCTATGACTCCTCTATGACTCCTCTATGACTCCTCTATGACTCCTCTATGACTCCTCTATGACTCCTCTATGACTCCTCTATGACTCCTCTATGACTCCTCTATGACAGTATGACTCCTCTATGACTCCTCTATGACTCCTCTATGACTCCTCTATGACAGTATGACTCCTCTATGACTCCTCTATGACAGTATGACTCCTCTATGACTCCTCTATGACTCCTCTATGACAGTATGACTCCTCTATGACTCCTCTATGACTCCTCTATGACAGTATGACTCCTCTATGACTCCTCTATGACTCCTCTATGACTCCTCTATGACTCCTCTATGACTCCTCTATGACTCCTCTATGACTCCTCTATGACTCCTCTATGACTCCTCTATGACTCCTCTATGACTCCTCTATGACTCCTCTATGACTCCTCTATGACTCCTCTATGACAGTATGACTCCTCTATGACTCCTCTATGACTCCTCTATGACTCCTCAGTATGACTCCTCTATGACTCCTCTATGACAGTATCCTCTATGACTCCTCTATGACTCCCCTATGACTCCTCTATGACTCCACTATGACTCCTCTATGACTCCTCTATGACTCCTCTATGACTCCTCTATGACTATGACTCCTCAGTATGACTCCTCTATGACTCCTCTATGACTCCTCTATGACTCCTCTATGACTCCTCTATGACAGTATGACTCCACTATGACTCCTCTATGACTCCAGTATGACTCCTCTATGACTCCTCTATGACTCCTCTATGACTCCTCTATGACTCCTCTATGACTCCTCTATGACTCCTCTATGACTCCTCTATGACTCCTCTATGACTCCTCTATGACTCCTCTATGACTCCTCTATGACAGTATGACTCCTCTATGACTCCTCTATGACTCCTCTATGACAGTATGACTCCTCTATGACTCCTCTATGACTCCTCAATGACTCCTCTATGACTCCTCTATGACTCCTCTATGACTCCTCTATGACTCCTCTATGACTCCTCTATGACTCCTCTATGACTCCTCTATGACTCCTCTATGACTCCTCTATGACTCCTCTATGACTCCTCTATGACTCCTCTATGACTCCTCTATGACTCCTCTATGACTCCTCTATGACTCCTCTATGACTCCTCTATGACTCCTCTATGACTCCTCTATGACTCCTCTATGACTCCTCTATGACTCCTCTATGACTCCTCTATGACTCCTCTATGAGTCCTCTATGACTCCTCTATGACTCCTCTATGACTCCTCTATGACTCCTCTATGACAGTATGACTCCTCTATGACTCCTCTAAGTATGACTCCTCTATGACTCCTCTATGACTCCTCTATGACTCCTCTATGACTCCTCTATGACTCCTCTATGACTCCTCTATGACTCCTCTATGACTCCTCTATGACTCCTCTATGACTCCTCTATGACTCCTCTATGACAGTATGACTCCTCTATGACTCCTCTATGACTCCTCTATGACTCCTCTATGACTCCTCTATGACTCCTCTATGACTCCTCTATGACTCCTCTATGACTCCTCTATGACTCCTCTATGACTCCTCTATGACAGTATGACTCCTCTATGACTCCTCTATGACTCCTCTATGACTCCTCTATGACTCCTCTATGACTCCTCTATGACTCCTCTATGACTCCTCTATGACTCCTCTATGACTCCTCTATGACTCCTCTATGACTCCTCTATGACTCCTCTATGACTCCTCTATGACTCAGATATGACTCCTCTATGACTCCTCTATGACTCCTCTATGACTCCTCTATGACTCCTCTATGACTCCTCTATGACTCCTCTATGACTCCTCTATGACTCCTCTATGACTCCTCTATGACTCCTCTATGACTCCTCTATGACTCTATGACTCCTCTATGACTCCTCTATGACTCCTCTATGACAGTATGACTCCTCTATGACTCCTCTATGACTCCTCTATGACTCCTCTATGACTCCTCTATGACTCCTCTATGACTCCTCTATGACAGTATGACTCCTCTATGACTCCTCTATGACTCCTCTATGACTCCTCTATGACTCCTCTATGACTCCTCTATGACTCCACTATGACTCCTCTATGACTCCTCTATGACTCCTCTATGACTCCTCTATGACTCCTATATGACTCCTCTATGACTCCTCTATGACTCCTCTATGACTACTCTATGACTCTATGACTCCTCTATGACTCCTCTATGACTCCTCTATGACTCCTCTATGACTCCTCTATGACAGTATGACTCCTCTATGACTCCTCTATGACTCCTCTATGACTCCTCTATGACTCCTCTATGACTCTACTATGACTCCTCTATGACTCCTCTATGACTCCTCTATGACTCCTCTATGACTCCTCTATGACTCCTCTATGACTCCTCTATGACTCCTCTATGACTCCTCTATGACTCCTCTATGACTCCTCTATGACTCCTCTATGACTCCTCTATGACTCCTCTCCTCTATGACTCCTCTATGACTCCTCTATGACTCCTCTATGACTCCTCTATGACTCCTCTATGACTCCTCTATGACTCCTCTATGACTCCTCTATGACTCCTCTATGACTCCTCTATGACTCCTCTATGACTCCTCTATGACTCCTCTATGACTCCTCTATGACTCCTCTATGACTCCTCTATGACTCCTCTATGACTCCTCTATGACTCCTCTATGACTCCTCTATGACTCCTATGACTCCTCTATGACTCCTCTATGACTCCTCTATGACTCCTCTATGACTCCTCTATGACTCCTCTATGACTCCTCTATGACTCCTCTATGACTCCTCTATGACTCCTCTATGACTCCTCTATGACTCCTCTATGACTCCTCTATGACTCCTCTATGACTCCTCTATGACTCCTCTATGACTCCTCTATGACTCCTCTATGACTCCTCTATGACTCCTCTATGACTCCTCTATGACTCCTCTATGACTCCTCTATGACTCCTCTATGACTCCTCTATGACTCCTCTATGACTCCTCTATGACTCCTCTATGACTCCTCTATGACTCCTCTATGACTCCTCTATGACTATGACTCCTCTATGACTCCTCTATGACTCCTCTATGACTCCTCTATGACTCCTCTATGACTCCTCTATGACTCCTCTATGACTCCTCTATGACTCCTCTATGACTCCTCTATGACTCCTCTATGACTCCTCTATGACTCCTCTATGACTCCTCTATGACTCCTCTATGACTCCTCTATGACTCCTCTATGACTCCTCTATCTATGACTCCTCTATGACTCCTCTATGACTCCTCTATGACTCCTCTATGACTCTATGACTCCTCTATGACTCCTCTATGACTCCTCTATGACTCCTCTATGACTCCTCTATGACTCCTCTATGACTCCTCTATGACTCCTCTATGACTCCTCTATGACTCCTCTATGACTCCTCTATGACTCCTCTATGACTATGACTCCTCTATGACTCCTCTATGACTCCTCTATGACTCCTCTATGACTCCTCTATGACTCCTCTATGACTCCTCTATGACTCCTCTATGACTCCTCTATGACTCCTCTATGACTCCTCTATGACTCCTCTATGACTCCTCTATGACTCCTCTATGACTCCTCTATGACTCCTCTATGACTCCTCTATGACTCCTCTATGACTCCTCTATGACTCCTCTATGACTCTCCTCTATGACTCCTCTATGACTCCTCTATGACTCCTCTATGACTCTATGACTCCTATGACTCCTCTATGACTCCTCTATGACTCCTCTATGACTCCTCTATGACTCCTCTATGACTCCTCTATGACTCCTCTATGACTCCTCTATGACTCCTCTATGACAGTATGACTCCTCTATGACTCCTCTATGACTCCTCTATGACTCCTCTATGACTCCTCTATGACTCCTCTATGACTCCTCTATGACTCCTCTAGGACTCCTCTATGACACCTCTATGATTTCTCTATGACTCCTCTATGACTCCTCTATGACTCCTCTATGACAGTATGACTCCTCTATGACTCCTCTATGACTCCTCTATGACTCCTCTATATGACTCCTCTATGACTGCTCTATGACTCCTCTATGACTCCTCTATGACTCCTCTATGACTCCTCTATGACTCCTCTATGACTCCTCTATGACTCCTCTATGACTCCTCTATGACTCCTCTATGACTCCTCTATGACTCCTCTATGACTCCTCTATGACTCCTCTATGACTCCTCTATGACTCCTCTATGACTCCTCTATGACTCCTCTATGACTCCTCTATGACTCCTCTATGACTCCTCTATGACTCCTCTATGACTCCTCTATGACTCCTCTATGACTCCTCTATGACTCCTCTATGACTCCTCTATGACTCCTCTATGACTCCTCTATGACTCCTCTATGACTCCTCTATGACTCCTCTATGACTCCTCTATGACTCCTCTATGACTCCTCTATGACTCCTCTATGACTCCTCTATGACTCCTCTATGACTCCTCTATGACTCCTCTATGACTCCTCTATGACTCCTCTATGACTCCTCTATGACGTCTCTATGACTCCTCTATGACTCCTCTATGACTCCTCTATGACTCCTCTATGACTCCTCTATGACTCCTCTATGACAGTATGACTCCTCTATGACTCCTCTATAACTCCTCAATGACTCCTTTATGACTCCTCTATGACTCCTCTATGACTCTTCTATGACTCCAATATGACTCCTCTATGACTCCTCTATGACTCCTCTATGAGTCCTCTATGACTCCTCTATGACTCCTCTATGACAGTATGACTCCTCTATGACTCCTCTATGACTCCTCTATGACTCCTATGACTCCTCTATGACTCCTCTATGACTCCTCTATGACTCCTCTATGACTCCTCTATGACTCCTCTATGATCCTCTATGACTCCTCTATGACTCCTCTATGACTCCTCTATGACTCCTCTATGACTCCTCTATGACTCCTCTATGACTCCTCTATGACTCCTCTATGACTCCTCTATGACTCCTCTATGACTCCTCTATGACTCCTCTATGACTCCTCTATGACTCCTATATGACTCCTCTATGACTCCTCTATGAATACTCTATGACTCCTCTATGACTCCTCTATGACTCCTCTATGACTCCTCTATGACTCCTCTATGACAGTATGACTCCTCTGTGACAGTATGACTCCTCTATGACTCCTCTATGACTCCTCTATGACTCCTCTATGACTCCTCTATGACTCCTCTATGACTCCTCTATGACTCCTCTATGACTCCTCTATGACTCCTCTATGACTCCTCTATGACTCCTCTATGACTCCTCTATGACTCCTCTATGACTCCTCTATGACTCCTCTATGACTCCTCTATGACTCCTCTATGACTCCTCTATGACTCCTCTATGACTCCTCTATGACTCCTCTATGACTCCTCTATGACTCCTCTATGACTCTATCCTCTATGACTCCTCTATGACTCCTCTATGACTCCTCTATGACTCCTCTATGACTGACTCCTCTATGACTCCTCTATGACTCCTCTATGACTCCTCTATGACTCCTCTATGACTCCTCTATGAGTATGACTCCTCTATGACTCCTCTATGACTCCTCTATGACTCCTCTATGACTCCTCTATGACTCCTCTATGACTCCTCTATGACTCCTCTATGACTCCTCTATGACTCCTCTATGACTATGACTCCTCTATGACTCCTCTATGACTCCTCTATGACTCCTCTATGACTCCTCTATGACTCCTCTATGACTCCTCTATGACTCCTCTATGACTCCTCTATGACTCCTCTATGACTCCTCTATGACTCCTCTATGACTCCTCTATGACTCCTCTATGACTCCTCTATGACTCCTCTATGACTCCTCTATGACTCCTCTATGACTCCTCTATGACTCCTCTATGACTCCTCTATGACTCCTCTATGACTCCTCTATGACTCCTCTATGACTCCTCTATGACTCCTCTATGACTCCTCTATGACTCCTCTATGACTCCTCTATGACTCCTCTATGACTCCTCTATGACTCCTCTATGACAGTATGACTCCTCTATGACTCCTCTATGACTCCTCTATGACTCCTCTATGACTCCTCTACTCCTCTATGACTCCTCTATCCTCTATGATGACTCCTCTATGACTCCTCTATGACTCCTCTATGACTCCTCTATGACTCCTCTATGACTCCTCTATGACTCCTCTATGACTCCTCTATGACTCCTCTATGACTCCTCTATGACTCCTCTATGACTCCTCTATGACTCCTCTATGACTCCTCTATGACTCCTCTATGACTCCTCTATGACTATCCTCTATGACTCCTCTATGACTCCTCTATGACTCCTCTATGACTCCTCTATGACTCCTCTATGACTCTATGACTCCTCTATGACTCCTCTATGACTCCTCTATGACTCCTCTATGACTCCTCTATGACTCCTCTATGACTCCTCTATGACTCCTCTATGACTCCTCTATGACTCCTCTATGACTCCTCTATGACTCCTCTATGACTCCTCTATGACTCCTCTATGACTCCTCTATGACTCCTCTATGACTCCTCTATGACTCCTCTATGACTCCTCTATCCTCTATGACTCCTCTATGACTCCTCTATGACTCCTCTATGACTCCTCTATGACTCCTCTATGACTCCTCAGTATGACTCCTCTATGACTCCTCTATGACTCCTCTATGACTCCTCTATGATGACTCCTCTATGACTCCTCTATGACTCCTCTATGACTCCTCTATGACTCCTCTATGACTCCTCTATGACTCCTCTATGACTCCTCTATGACTCCTCTATGACTCCTCTATGACTCCTCTATGACTCCTCTATGACTCCTCTATGACTCCTCTATGACTCCTCTATGACTCCTCTATGACTCCTCTATGACTCCTCTATGACTCCTCTATGACTCCTCTATGACTCCTCTATCTATGACTCCTCTATGACTCCTCTATGACAGTATGACTCCTCTATGACTCCTCTATGACTCCTCTATGACTCCTCTATGACTCCTCTATGACTCCAGTATGACTCCTCTATGACTCCTCTATGACTCCTCTATGACTCCTCTATGACTCCTCTATGACTCCTCTATGACTCCTCTATGACTCCTCTATGACTCCTCTATGACTCCTCTATGACTCCTCTATGACTCCTCTATGACTCCTCTATGACTCCTCTATGACTCCTCTATGACTCCTCTATGACTCCTCTATGACTCCTCTATGACAGTTGACTCCTCTATGACTGACTCCTCTATGACTCCTCTCTGACTCCTCTATGACTCCTCTATGACTCCCCCCTGACTCCTCTATGACTCCTCTATGACTCCTCTATGACTCCTCTATGACTCCTCTATGACTCCTCTATGACTCCTCTATGACTCCTCTATGACTCCTCTATGACTCCTCTATGACTCCTCTATGACTCCTCTATGACTCCTCTATGACTCCTCTATGACTCCTCTATCTATGACTCCTCTATGACTCCTCTATGACTCCTCTATGACTCCTCTCTATGACTCCTCTATGACTCCTCTATGACTCCTCTATGACTCCTCTATGACTCCTCTATGACTCCTCTATGACTCCTCTATGACTCCTCTATGACTCCTCTATGACTCTATGACTCCTCTATGACTCTATGACTCTATGACTCCTCTATGAAAGTATGACTCCTCTATGACTCCTCTATGACTCCTCTATGACTCCTCTATGACTCCTCTATGACTCCTCTATGACTCCTCTATGACAGTATGACTCCTCTATGACTCCTCTATGACTCCTCTATGACTCCTCTATGACTCCTGTATGACAGTATGACTCCTCTATGACTCCTCTATGACTCCTTGTCCTGGGTTCCGCAGTAGCAGTCATGTTTTTCCTTTGTGTTAACTGGTACAGTGCTGTGTTTTGACTTCCAGTTTGAGAACAGTGTTGGTGAAACCGATGTTCTCGGTTGTTGCTAAATGATGTTTACCCTGACCAAGGACTCTGTGAGGCTCATGCTCTGCCAGGGAGGAGGGGAGGCTGTGAGGAAGCAGAGACGGGGCGCCTGACCCGGGCTAGCCGGGGAGGTATTCCATACCACAGCACGTCATGCCCGGGGTGAGGGGTAACTGGGAGTTACCCGGAAGGACAGGGGCTTCCGGGTGGAGCTCGTTTCTCTTGGCCGGTGGTATCGTATTCTCTTCCCTTGTTATTTTCCCTTATCATTGTTGTAGCTGATAGTAGCGGTGGTGATTTGTTGCTGGACTGTTTTTGTTTCAACCCGTAGGAGTTGCACTCTCTCTCTCGATCCTCCTCCCCGTTCCTCCGGGAGCGGGGAAGGGGAGAGCCCCGGTGCGGGGAGGCGGGGGGTGGGAGACGGACACGGACCTTGATTGTTGTCAGCTCGGCACCACTCACTGGGAGTGAGTGAACAAGCTACCTGACTGGGTTTAAACCACGACAGTTCTTTTTTTGGCGCCCAACGTGGGGCACGAAGGGTTGAGATAAGAACAGATCTGACTGGATTGATAGTCACTCGTCACAATGCTGATTTATTGGCTCTCAAGGTTGTTCCTCTTGATCTCACAGTTTCAGTATATGATATCTTACGTCCATCCGGTACTTGCTGTATTAGTGTTTTTCAAGTGTGGGGCTTGGGCTAAGGTTTTTATCCCATTGTACTTTATGGTAATGACTTGTAATACAATAGAATCATTGATCATGAAACTGATCTGGCTTATGTTCCCAGTGTGGTCACCACCTTTATACTTTGGGAGGTATATGATGGAGGTGCTTAGCAATTACACATCTTTTTTCTCCTTCTCAGGTGCTCAACCTGGGAAGGAGACATCCTTTTACCCTCCTAGTCGTCCCCCCAGACCATTTACATTTGAGAGTTTTGAATTTTTTGAATGGCCTTTTAATGCTGTTGAGACTTGTTTGCTGATGGTGATGGGAATCACCATGCTAACACGCATACAGAGTGTGTTTTACCCACTACTGATTTCAAGAGTTAAGCAGATTCAGGTTTGGGTCTTGTCTGGGGTCAAACGACGATGTAGGAGGACCGAGAGATTTTCCCTGAGGCTGGACAGCCATGAGTGGCAGGGTGTGTGGGATAGTATGGGCAAGTATCTAGGTCAGTGGGCCCCTCCAGTACTTTGGAATTTCACTACCGAACAACTGCAAAATCCAGAAGAATTAGTAAAACACTTAAATGAGGTGTGTGGTCATTCTGGCCATACCAGAGATGGACAAATCACGGCAACGTGCTGGGGCTTGGCCTATGCTTACAGGGCCTTGTTCAACACTATCCAGCACCTTCAAAAGGAAAAGAATGTCGGCGGATCTGAGGGCAAAGCAACAGTCGCTACTCAAACTTTGGCTGCAATGAACAGCACAGCTGTCCCAGTGGCAAGTACAGCAGCTGCTCAAACTTCAACTGCAACAGACAGCGCGGTTACCCCAGCTCCAAGCACAGTAGCTACACCACCCCCAGTAACAAGTACAGTTGCTACTCAGACCACAGTGATAATCACTGCAGCCAAACCAGAGGACCAATTCGTACCAATATCAGTTGCCCCTGTACGCAAGAGAACAAGCAAAAAGGAGGCAAAAAGGGTGAAGCGAGATGAAGAACCAATGAATTCACCACCCGGTCCAGAATCTGATCAGGAGTCATCATCACATGACGAAGAAGAAGAAGAAGAGGTAACTTCTCGACCTCGGACCTCAACCGAGCTGCGGAATATGCGAAAAGATTTTACCCGTCAACCAGGGGAGCACATCATCACCTGGTTACTCCGATGCTGGGACAATGGGGCTGATGGTCACGAACTAGAAGGTACAGAAGCCAAGCAGCTGGGATCACTTGCTAGAGAAGGGGGAATTGACAAAGCAATTGCAAGAGAGAAAAAGTCCCTCAGCCTTTGGAGGAGGCTCTTGGCAGCTGTGAAAGAAAGGTTTCCGTACAAGGACGATGTTACGAGTCGTTCGGCCAAGTGGAATACTATAGACAAAGGCATCCAGTCTCTGAGGGAATCGGCCATCGTAGAGATGATCTATCACATCAAGCCGAATAACGGGGATACACCTATAGATCCAGATGAAGTTGAATGTACACGACCCATGTGGCGAAAACTTACACGGAATGCACCGTCATCATATGCCCATTCATTGGCAACAGTGACCTGGAATGACATAGTACCACTAACAGTGGATGAAATGGTTCATAAACTCCGAGAGTTCGAAGACAGTCTCACCCCTTCTATCATCTCAGCTGTGAAAAAACTGTCCCAGGACATCGAACAATTGAAGGACAATCTATCTGATTTATCCGGCTCCTCACGTGTACCAACACACGTCTCAGCTATTAACAAAAGGCGTCCTATTGTTCAAGAGAGGAGATACAGGAGGTATACGCCACGGGGTACCCTATGGTTTTACCTGCTGGATCACGGAGAAGACATGACAAAGTGGGATGGAAAACCTACTTCAGCTTTGGAGGAACGGGTGAGTGAACTGAAGAGGGGAGCAAGGGCCAAGACTGATCGTCCCATGAGAGCTACGGCTTCAGTCTCTGGTGATCAGTTTCCCAGATGGAGTGGAAGAGCTGATTTTACTCCAGCTCCTGTGATAACGAAGAATAATCCCTTTCAACACGACTTAGGTGTCCAATGCTGTGACGACTGTTAGAGGGGCCCTGCCTCCAGCCAGGTGGAGGTAGGGGACAATCGGATTTACTGGACTGTGTGGATCAGATGGCCTGGCACATCAGTCCCACAGAAGTATAAGGCTCTAGTAGATACCGGTGCACAGTGTACCCTGATGCCATCAAGCTGTCAAGGGGTGGAACCCATCTATATTTCTGGAGTAACAGGAGGATCCCAAGAGTTGACTGTGCTGGAGGCTGAAATCAGCCTGACTGGGAGGGAATGGCAAAAGCACCCTATTGTGACTGGTCCAGAGGCTCCATGCATTCTCGGCATAGACTACCTCAAGAGAGGGTACTTCAAAGACCCAAAAGGGTACCGGTGGGCTTTTGGTATTGCTGCTTTGGAGACTGAGGAAATTGAGCAGCTGTCCACCTTGCCTGGTCTCTCAGAAGATCCCTCTGCTGTGGGGTTGCTGAAAGTTGAAGAACAACAAGTGCCAATTGCGACCACAACAGTGCACCGGCGGCAATATCGCACCAACCGAGACTCCCTGATTCCCATCCATCAGCTGATCCGTAGACTGGAGAGTCAGGGGGTGATCAGCAGGACCCGCTCACCCTTCAATAGCCCCATATGGCCAGTGCGAAAGTCTAATGGAGAATGGAGACTAACAGTAGACTATCGTGGCCTGAATGAAGTCACACCACCATTGAGTGCTGCCGTACCGGACATGCTAGAACTTCAGTATGAACTCGAGTCAAAGGCAGCAAAGTGGTATGCCACGATTGATATTGCCAATGCATTTTTCTCAATCCCTTTGGCAGCAGAGTGCAGGCCACAGTTTGCTTTTACTTGGAGGGGTGTCCAGTTCACTTGGAACCGACTGCCCCAGGGGTGGAAACACAGCCCTACCATTTGCCATGGACTGATCCAGAATGCGCTGGAACAGGGGCAAGCTCCAGAACACCTGCAATACATTGATGACATTATTGTGTGGGGCGATACAGCGGAAGAAGTCTTTGAGAAAGGGAGGAAAATAATCCAAATCCTGCTGAAAGCCGGTTTTGCCATAAAACAGAGTAAGGTCAAGGGACCTGCACAGGAGATTCAATTTTTGGGAATAAAATGGCAAGATGGACGTAGACAGATCCCCACAGATGTGATCAACAAGATAACAGCAATGTCTCCACCAACTAATAAGAAAGAAACGCAAGCTTTCTTGGGTGCAGTGGGGTTCTGGAGAATGCACATCCCAAATTACAGTTCGATTGTAAGCCCCCTCTATCATGTGACCCGGAAGAAGAATGATTTTAAATGGGGCCCTGAGCAGCAACAAGCCTTTGAGCAAATTAAACGCGAGATAGTTCATGCAGTAGCCCTTGGACCAGTCCGGACCGGACCAGATGTAAAAAATGTATTGTACACTGCAGCTGGGGAGAACGGTCCTACCTGGAGCCTCTGGCAGAAAGCTCCAGGGGAGACTCGAGGTCGACCCCTCGGCTTTTGGAGTCGGGGATATAAAGGATCTGAGGCCAGCTATACCCCAACTGAGAAAGAGATACTGGCAGCCTATGAAGGGGTTCGAGCTGCTTCGGAAGTGATTGGCACTGAAGCACAGCTCCTTCTGGCACCCCGGCTGCCCGTGCTGGGCTGGATGTTCAAAGGCAGGGTCTCCTCTACACATCATGCAACCGATGCTACATGGAGTAAATGGGCTGCACTAATTACACAACGAACTCGAATAGGAAATCCCAGTCGTCCAGGCATTCTAGAAGTCATCATGGACTGGCCAGAGGGCAAAGATTTCGGAATGTCACCAGAGGAGGAGGTGATGCGCGCTGAAGAGGCCCCACCATATAATAAACTGTCAGAAAGTGAAAAGCAGTATGCCTTGTTTACTGATGGCTCTTGCCGTATTGTGGGAAAGCATCGGAGATGGAAGGCAGCTGTATGGAGTCCTGGACGACAAGTTGCAGAAACTGCTGACGGAGAGGGTGAATCGAGTCAGTTTGCCGAGGTGAAAGCCATCCAGCTGGCCCTGGACATTGCTGAACGAGAAAAGTGGCCAGTACTTTATCTCTATACTGACTCATGGATGGTGGCAAATGCCCTGTGGGGGTGGTTGAAGCAGTGGAAGCAGAGCAACTGGCAACGCAGAGGTAAACCCATCTGGGCTGCTGCACTGTGGAAAGATATTGCTGCCAGGGTGCAGAACCTGGTGGTGAAGGTACGTCATGTAGATGCCCATGTACCCAAGAGTCGGGCCACTGAGGAACACCAGAACAACCAACAAGTGGATAAAGCGGCTAAGATTGAAGTGGCTCAGATGGACTTAGATTGGCAACGTAAAGGTGAATTATTTTTGGCCCGGTGGGCCCATGACACTTCAGGCCATCAGGGCAGAGATGCAACATATAGATGGGCCCGTGACCGAGGGGTGGACTTAACAATGGACACTATTGCCCAGGTTATTCATGAGTGTGAAACATGTGCTGCAATTAAACAAGCCAAGCGGTTAAAGCCTCTTTGGTATGGAGGACGATGGTTGAAGTATAAATATGGGGAGGCCTGGCAGATTGACTATATCACACTGCCACCAACCCGCCAAGGCAAGCGCCATGTGCTTACCATGGTGGAAGCAACCACCGGGTGGCTGGAAACATACGCCGTGCCCCATGCCACTGCCCGGAACACCATCCTGGGCCTTGAGAAACAGATTTTGTGGCGACACGGCACCCCAGAGAGAATTGAGTCAGACAATGGGACTCATTTCCGGAATAACCTTATAGATATTTGGGCCAAAGAGCATGGCATTGAGTGGGTATATCACATCCCCTACCATGCACCAGCCTCTGGGAAAATCGAACGGTACAATGGGCTGTTAAAAACTACACTGAAAGCAATGGGTGGGGGAACTTTCAAGCATTGGGATACACACTTACCAAAGGCCACCTGGTTGGTTAACACCAGAGGATCTGCCAACAGGGCTGGGCCAGCCCAGTCAGAACTGTTACATATTGTAGAGGGGGACAAAGTTCCCGTGGTGCATATGAAGAATTTGCTGGGGAAGACAGTCTGGGTAATTCCTGCTTCAGGTAAAGGCAAACCCACTCGTGGGATTGCTTTTGCTCAGGGACCTGGATATACTTGGTGGGTAATGCGGGAAGATGGGGAAGTCCGATGTATACCTCAAGGGGATTTGATTTTAGGGGAAAACAGCCAGTGAACTCAATTGTATGCTGTTGCCTGCTGTGTAATGCTTTTATAGCCCATCAACTAGATGTCTCCAGGTCACCAGCGACTGGCCCTGACTTCCCTCCAGCCATCATCCCAACAGAGAATGAACTTTGAACATCATGGACCGAATGGACTCGGGAGCATTATAGGGATTGGTCCATGCACTAAGAAAATGATTTTTCCTCTTGGTCTGTATGTATATGGATGTATATATATGTGGGAGAGCGATGGTGTATTGAAAATGTGGGATCTGAGCACGACGTGAATGGTATGGAATAAGGGGTGGATAATGTCCTGGGTTCCGCAGTAGCAGTCATGTTTTTCCTTTGTGTTAACTGGTACAGTGCTGTGTTTTGACTTCCAGTTTGAGAACAGTGTTGGTGAAGCCGATGTTCTCGGTTGTTGCTAAATGATGTTTACCCTGACCAAGGACTCTGTGAGGCTCATGCTCTGCCAGGGAGGAGGGGAGGCTGTGAGGAAGCAGAGACGGGGCGCCTGACCCGGGCTAGCCGGGGAGGTATTCCATACCACAGCACGTCATGCCCGGGGTGAGGGGTAACTGGGAGTTACCCGGAAGGACAGGGGCTTCCGGGTGGAGCTCGTTTCTCTTGGCCGGTGGTATCGTATTCTCTTCCCTTGTTATTTTCCCTTATCATTGTTGTAGCTGATAGTAGCGGTGGTGATTTGTTGCTGGACTGTTTTTGTTTCAACCCGTAGGAGTTGCACTCTCTCTCTCGATCCTCCTCCCCGTTCCTCCGGGAGCGGGGAAGGGGAGAGCCCCGGTGCGGGGAGGCGGGGGGTGGGAGACGGACACGGACCTTGATTGTTGTCAGCTCGGCACCACTCACTGGGAGTGAGTGAACAAGCTACCTGACTGGGTTTAAACCACGACACTCCTGTATGACAGTATGACTCCTCTATGACTCCTCTATGACTCCTCTATGACTCCTCTATGACTCCTCTATGACTCCTCTATGACTCCTCTATGACTCCTCTATTACTCCTCTATGACTCCTCTATGACTCCTCTATGACAGTATGACTCCTCTATGACTCTTCTATGACTCTTCTATGACTCCTCTATGACTCCTCTATGACTCCTCTATGACTCCTCTATGACTCCTCTATGACTCCTCTATGACTCTTCTATGACTCCACTATGACTCCTCTATGACTCCTCTATGACTCCTCTATGACTCCTCTATGACTCCTCTATGACTCCTCTATGACTCCTCTATGAAAGTATGACTCCTCTATGACTCCTCTATGACTCCTCTATGACTCCTCTATGACAGTATGACTCCTCTATGACTCCTCTATGACAGTATGACTCCTCTATGACTCCTCTATGACTCCTCTATGACTCCTCTATGACTCCTCTATGACTCCTCTATGACTCCTCTATGACTCCTCTATGACTCCTCTATGACTCCTCTATGACTCCTCTATGACTCCTCTATGACTCCTCTATGACTCCTCTATGACTCCTCTATGACTCCTCTATGACTCCTCTATGACTCCTCTATGACTCCTCTATGACTCCTCTATGACTCCTCTATGACTCCTCTATGACTCCTCTATGACAGTATGACTCCTCTGTGACTCCTCTATGACTCCTCTATGACTCCTCTGTGACTCCTCTGTGACTCCTCTGTGACTCCTCTATGACAGTATGACTCCTCTATGACTCCTCTATGACAGTATGACTCATCTGTGACTCCTCTGTGACTCCTCTATGGCTCCTCTATGACTCTTCTATGACTCCACTATGACTCCTCTATGACTACTCTATGACTCCTCTATGACTCCTCTATGACTCCTCTATGACTCCTCTATGACTCCTCTATGACAGTATGACTCCTCTATGACTCCTCTATGACTCCTCTATGACTCCTCTATGACTCCTCTATGACTCCTCTATGACTCCTCTATGACTCCTCTATGACTCCTCTATGACTCCTCTATGACTCCTCTATGACTCCTCTATGACTCCTCTATGACTCCTCTATGACTCCTCTATGACTCCTCTATGACTCCTCTATGACTCCTCTATGACTCCTCTATGACTCCTCTATGACTCCTCTATGACTCCTCTATGACTCCTCTATGACTCCTCTATGACAGTATGACTCCTCTATGACTCCTCTATGACTCCTCTATGACTCCTCTATGACTCCTCTATGACTCCTCTATGACTCCTCTATGACAGTATGACTCCTCTATGACTCCTCTATGACTCCTCTATGACTCCTCTATGACTCCTCTATGACTCCTCTATGACTCCTCTATGACTCCTCTATGACTCCTCTATGACTCCTCTATGACTCCTCTATGACTCCTCTATGACTCCTCTATGACTCCTCTATGACTCCTCTATGACTCCTCTATGACTCCTCTATGACTCCTCTATGACTCCTCTATGACTCCTCTATGACTCCTCTATGACTCCTCTATGACTCCTCTATGACTCCTCTATGACTCCTCTATGACTCCTCTATGACTCCTCTATGACTCCTCTATGACTCCTCTATGACTCTATGACTCCTCTATGACTCCTCTATGACTCCTCTATGACAGTATGACTCCTCTATGACTCCTCTATGACTCCTCTATGACTCCTCTATGACTCCTCTATGACTCCTCTATGACTCCTCTATGACTCCTCTATGACTCCTCTATGACTCCTCTATGACTCCTCTATGACTCCTCTATGACTCCTCTATGACTCCTCTATGACTCCTCTATGACTCCTCTATGACTCCTCTATGACTCCTCTATGACTCCTCTATGACTCCTCTATGACTCTATGACTCCTCTATGACTCCTCTATGACTCCTCTATGACAGTATGACTCCTCTATGACTCCTCTATGACTCCTCTATGACTCCTCTATGACTCCTCTATGACTCCTCTATGACTCCTCTATGACTCCTCTATGACTCCTCCACTATGACTCCTCTATGACTCCTCTATGACTCCTCTATGACTCCTCTATGACTCCTCTATGACTCCTCTATGACTCCTCTATGACTCCTCTATGACTCCTCTATGACTCCTCTATGTCAGTATGACTCCTCTATGACTCCTCTATGACTCCTCTATGACTCCTCTATGACTCCTCTATGACTCCTCTATGACAGTATGACTCCTCTATGACTCCTCTATGACTCCTCTATGACTCCTCTATGACTCCTCTATGACTCCTCTATGACTCCTCTATGACTCCTCTATGACTCCTCTATGACTCCTCTATGACTCCTCTATGACTCCTCTATGACTCCTCTATGACTCCTCTATGACTCCTCTATGACTCCTCTATGACTCCTCTATGACTCCTCTATGACTCCTCTATGACTCTCTATGACTCCTCTATGACTCCTCTATGACTCCTCTATGACTCCTCTATGACTCCTCTATGACTCCTCTATGACTCCTCTATGACTCCTCTATGACTCCTCTATGACTCCTCTATGACTCCTCTATGACTCCTCTATGACTCCTCTATGACTCCTCTATGACTCCTCTATGACTCCTCTATGACTCCTCTATGACTCCTCTATGACTCCTCTATGACTCCAGTATGACTCCTCTATGACTCCTCTATGACTCCTCTATGACTCCTCTATGACTCCTCTATGACTCCTCTATGACTCCTCTATGACTCCTCTATGACTCCTCTATGACTCCTCTATGACTCCTCTATGACTCCTCTATGACTCCTCTATGACTCCTCTATGACTCCTCTATGACTCCTCTATGACTCCTCTATGACAGTATGACTCCTCTATGACTCCTCTATGACTCCTCTATGACTCCTCTATGACTCCTCTATGACTCCTCTATGACTCCTCTATGACTCCTCTATGACTCCTCTATGACTCCTCTATGACTCCTCTATGACTCCTCTATGACTCCTCTATGACTCCTCTATGACTCCTCTATGACTCCTCTATGACTCCTCTATGACTCCTCTATGACTCCTCTATGACTCCTCTATGACTCCTCTATGACTCCTCTATGACTCCTCTATGACTCCTCTATGACTCCTCTATGACTCCTCTATGACTCCTCTATGACTCCTCTATGACTCCTCTATGACTCCTCTATGACAGTATGACTCCTCTATGACTCCTCTATGACTCCTCTATGACTCCTCTATGACTCCTCTATGACTCCTCTATGACTCCTCTATGACTCCTCTATGACTCCTCTATGACTCCTCTATGACTCCTCTATGACTCCTCTATGACTCCTCTATGACTCCTCTATGACTCCTCTATGACTCCTCTATGACTCCTCTATGACTCCTCTATGACTCCTCTATGACTCCTCTATGACTCTATGACGCCTCTATGACTCCTCTATGACTCCTCTATGACTCCTCTATGACTCCTCTATGACTCCTCTATGACTCCTCTATGACTCCTCTATGACTCCTCTATGACTCCTCTATGACTCCTCTATGACTCCTCTATGACTCCTCTATGACTCCTCTATGACTCCTCTATGACTCCTCTATGACTCCTCTATGACTCCTCTATGACTCCTCTATGACTCCTCTATGACTCCTCTATGACTCCTCTATGACTCCTCTATGACTCCTCTATGACTCCTCTATGACTCCTCTATGACTCCTCTATGACTCCTCTATGACTCCTCTATGACTCCTCTATGACTCCTCTATGACTCCTCTATGACTCCTCTATGACTCCTCTATGACTCCTCTATGACTCCTCTATGACTCCTCTATATGACTCCTCTATGACTCCTCTATGACTCCTCTATGACTCCTCTATGACTCCTCTATGACTCCTCTATGACTCCTCTATGACTCCTCTATCTATGACTCCTCTATGACTCCTCTATGACTCCTCTATGACTCCTCTATGACTCCTCTATGACTCCTCTATGACTCCTCTATGACTCCTCTATGACTCCTCTATGACTCCTCTATCAGTATGACTCCTCTATGACTCCTCTATGACTCCTCTATGACTCCTCTATGACTCCTCTATGACTCCTCTATGACTCCTCTATGACTCCTCTATGACTCCTCTATGACTCCTCTATGACTCCTCTATGACTCCTCTATGACTCCTCTATGACTCCTCTATGACTCCTCTATGACTCCTCTATGACTCCTCTATGACTCCTCTATGACTCCTCTATGACTCCTCTATGACTCCTCTATGACTCCTCTATGACTCCTCTATGACTCCTCTATGACTCCTCTATGACTCCTCTATGACTCCTCTATGACTCCTCTATGACTCCTCTATGACTCCTCTATGACTCCTCTATGACTCCTCTATGACTCCTCTATGACAGTATGACTCCTCTATGACTCCTCTATGACTCCTCTATGACTCCTCTATGACTCCTCTATGACAGTATGACTCCTCTATGACTCCTCTATGACTCCTCTATGACTCCTCTATGACTCCTCTATGACTCCTCTATGACTCCTCTATGACTCCTCTATGACTCCTCTATGACTCCTCTATGACTCCTCTATGACTCCTCTATGACTCCTCTATGACTCCTCTATGACTCCTCTATGACTCCTCTATGACTCCTCTATGACTCCTCTATGACTCCTCTATGACTCCTCTATGACTCCTCTATGACTCCTCTATGACTCCTCTATGACTCCTCTATGACTCCTCTATGACTCCTCTATGACTCCTCTATGACTCCTCTATGACTCCTCTATGACTCCTCTATGACTCTATGACTCCTCTATGACTCCTCTATGACTCCTCTATGACTCCTCTATGACTCCTCTATGACTCTATGACTCCTCTATGACTCCTCTATGACTCCTCTATGACTCCTCTATGACTCCTCTATGACTCCTCTATATGACTCCTCTATGACTCCTCAGTATGACTCCTCTATGACTCCTCTATGACTCCTCTATGACTCCTCTATGACTCCTCTATGACTCCTCTATGACTCCTCTATGACTCCTCTATGACTCCTCTATGACTCCTCTATGACTCCTCTATGACTCCTCTATGACTCCTCTATGACTCCTCTATGACTCCTCTATGACTCCTCTATGACTCCTCTATGACTCCTCTATGACTCCTCTATGACTCCTCTATGACTCCTCTATGACTCCTCTATGACTCCTCTATGACTCCTCTATGACTCCTCTATGACTCCTCTATGACTCCTCTATGACTCCTCTATGACTCCTCTATGACTCCTCTATGACTCCTCTATGACTCCTCTATGACTCCTCTATGACTATGACTCCTCTATGACTCCTCTATGACTCCTCTATGACTCCTCTATGACTCCTCTATGACTCCTCTATGACTCCTCTATGACTCCTCTATGACTCCTCTATGACTCCTCTATGACTCCTCTATGACTCCTCTATGACTCCTCTATGACTCCTCTATGACTCCTCTATGACTCCTCTATGACTCCTCTATGACTCCTCTATGACTCCTCTATGACTCCTCTATGACTCCTCTATGACTCCTCTATGACTCCTCTATGACTCCTCTATGACTCCTCTATGACTCCTCTATGACTCCTCTATGACTCCTCTATGACTCCTCTATGACTCCTCTATGACTCCTCTATGACTCCTCTATGACTCCTCTATGACTCATGACTCCTCTATGACTCCTCTATGACAGTATGACTCCTCTATGACTCCTCTATGACTCCTCTATGACTCCTCTATGACTCCTCTATGACTCCTCTATCAGTCCTCTATGACTCCTCTATGACTCCTCTATGAGAGTATGACTCCTCTATGACTCCTCTATGACTCCTCTATGACTCCTCTATGACTCCTCTATGACTCCTCTATGACTCCAGTATGACTCCTCTATGACTCCTCTATGACTCCTCTATGACTCCTCTATGACTCCTCTATGACTCCTCTATGACTCCTCTATGACTCCTCTATGACTCCTCTATGACAGTATGACTCCTCTATGACTCCTCTATGACTCCTCTATGACTCCTCTATGACTCCTCTATGACTCCTCTATGACTCCTCTATGACTCCTCTATGACTCCTCTATGACTCCTCTATGACTCCTCTATGACTCCTCTATGACTCCTCTCTGACTCCTCTATGACTCCTCTATGACTCCTCTATGACTCCTCTATGACTCCTCTATGACTCCGCTATGACTCTATGACTCCTCTATGACTCCTCTATGACTCCTCTATGACTCCTCTATGACTCCTCTATGACTCCTCTATGACTCCTCTATGACTCCTCTATGACTCCTCTATGACTCCTCTATGACTCCTCTATGACTCCTCTATGACTCCTCTATGACAGTATGACTCCTCTATGACTCCTCTATGACTCCTTTATGACTCCTCTATGACTCCTCTATGACTCCTCTATGACTCCTCTATGACTCCTCTATGACTCCTCTATGACTATCCTCCTCTATGACTCCTCTATGACTCCTCTATGACTCCTCTATGACTCCTCTATGACTCCTCTATGACTCCTCTATGACTCCTCTATGACTCCTCTATGACTCCTCTATGACTCCTCTATGACTCCTCTATGACTCCTCTATGACTCCTCTATGACTCCTCTATGAGAGTATGACTCCTCTATGACTCCTCTATGACTCCTCTATGACTCCTCTATGACTCCTCTATGACTCCTCTATGACTCCTCAGTATGACTCCTCTATGACTCCTCTATGACTCCTCTATGACTCCTCTATGACTCCTCTATGACTCCTCTATGACTCCTCTATGACTCCTCTATGACTCCTCTATGACTCCTCTATGACTCCTCTATGACTCCTCTATGACAGTATGACTCCTCTATGACTCCTCTATGACTCCTCTATGACTCCTCTATGACTCCTCTATGACTCCTCTATGACTCCTCTATGACTCCTCTATGACTCCTCTGACTCCTCTATGACTCCTCTATGACTCCTCTATGACTTTTCTATGACTCCTCTATGACTCCTCTATGACTCCTCTATGACTCCTCTATGACTCCTCTATGACTCCTCTATGACTCCTCTATGACTCCTCTATGACTCCTCTATGAGAGTATGACTCCTCTATGACTCCTCTATGACTCCTCTATGACTCCTCTATGACTCCTCTATGACTCCTCTATGACTCCTCTATGACTCCTCTATGACTCCTCTATGACTCCACTATGACTCCTCTATGACTCCTCTATGACTCCTCTATGACTCCTCTATGACTCCTCTATGACAGTATGACTCCTCTATGACTCCTCTATGACTCCTCTATGACTCCTCTATGACTCCTCTATGACTCCTCTATGACTCCTCTATGACTCCTCTATGACTCCTCTATGACTCCTCTATGACTCCTCTATGACTCCTCTATGACTCCTCTATGACTCCTCTATGACTCCTCTATGACAGTATGACTCCTCTATGACTCCTCTATGACTCCTCTATGACTCCTCTATGACTCCTCTATGACTCCTCTATGACTCCTCTATGACAGTATGACTCCTCTATGACTCCTTTATGACTCCTCTAGGACTCCTCTATAACTCCTCTATGACTCCTCTATGACTGTCTATGACAGTATGACTCCTCTATGACTCCTCTATGACTCCTCTATGACTCCTCTATGACTCCTCTATGACTCCTCTATGACTCCTCTATGACTCCTCTATGACTCCTCTATGAGAGTATGACTCCTCTATGACTCCTCTATGACTCCTCTATGACTCCTCTATGACTCCTCTATGACTCCTCTATGACTCCTCTATGACTGCTCTATGACTCCTCTATGACTCCTCTATGACTCCTCTATGACTCCTCTATGACTCCTCTATGACTCCTCTATGACTCCTCTATGACTCCTCTATGACTCCTCTATGACAGTATGACTCCTCTATGACTCCTCTATGACTCCTCTATGACTCCTCTATGACTCCTCTATGACTCCTCTATGACTCCTCTATGACTCCTCTATGACTCCTCTATGACTCCTCTATGACTCATCTATGACAGTATGACTCCTCTATGACTCCTCTATGACTCCTCTATGACTCCTCTATGACTCCTCTATGACTGCTCTATGACTCCTCTATGACTCCTCTATGACTCCTCTATGACTCCTCTATAACTCCTCTATGACTCCTCTATGACTCCTCTATGACTCCTCTATGACTCCTCTATGACTCCTCTATGACTCCTCTATAACAGTATGACTCCTCTATGACTCCTCTATGACACCTCTATGACTCCTCTATGACTCCTCTATGACTCCTCTATGACTCCTCTATGACTCCTCTATGACTCCTCTATGACAGTATGACTTTTCTATGACTTTTCTATGACTCCTCTATGACTCCTCTATGACTCCTCTATGACTCCTCTATGACTCCTCTATGACACCTCTATGACTCCTCTATGACTCCTCTATGACTCCTCTATGACTCCTCTATGACTCCTCTATGACTCCTCTATGACTCCTCTATGACTCCTCTATGACTCCTCTATGACTCCTCTATGACTCCTCTATGACTCCTCTATGACTCCTCTATGACTCCTCTATGACTCCTCTATGACTCCTCTATGACTCCTCTATGACTCCTCTATGACAGTATGACTCCTCTATGACTCCTCTATGACTCCTCTATGACTCCACCATGACTCCTCTATGACTCCTCTATGACTCCTCTATGACTCCTCTATGACTCCTCTATGACTCCTCTCTGACAGTATCCTCTATGACTCCTCTATGACTCCTCTATGACTCCTCTATGACTCCTCTATGACTCCTCTATGACTCCTCTATGACTCCTCTATGACTCCTCTATGACAGTATGACTCCTCTATGACTCCTCTATGACTCCTCTATGACTCCTCTATGACTCCTCTATGACTCCTCTATGACTCCTCTATGACTCCTCTATGACTCCTCTATGACTCCTCTATGACGCCTCGCCTCTATGACTCCTCTATGACTCCTCTATGACTCCTCTATGACTCCTCTATGCCTCCTCTATGCCTCCTCTATGACTCCTCTATGACTGCTCTATGACTCCTCTATGACTCCTCTATGACTCCTCTATGACTCCTCTATGACTCCTCTATGACTCCTCTATGACTCCTCTATGACTCCTCTATGACTCCTCTATGACTCCTCTATGACTCCTCTTAGCCTCTATGACTCCTCTATGACTCCTCTATGACTCCTCTATGACTCCTCTATGACTCATCTATGACAGTATGACTCCTCTATGACTCCTCTATGACTCCTCTATGACTCCTCTATGACTCCTCTATTACAGTATGACTACTCTATGACTCCTCTATGACTCCTCTATGACTCCTCTATGACTCCTCTATGACTCCTCTATGACTCCTCTATGACTCCTCTATGACTCCTCTATGACTCCTCTATGACTCCTCTATGACTCCTCTATGACTCCTCTATGACTCTGTGACTCCTCTATGACTCCTCTATGACTCCTCTATGACTCCTCTATGACTCCTCTATGACTCCTCTATGACTCCTCTATGACTCCTCTATGACAGTATGACTCCTCTATGACTCCTCTATGACTCCTCTATGACTCCTCCATGACTCCTCTATGACTCCTCTATGACTCCTCTATGACTCCTCTATGACTCCTCTATGACAGTATGACTCCTCTATGACTCCTCTATGACTCCTCTATGACTCCTCTATGACTCCTCTATGACATTATGACTCCTCCCCGACTCCTCCCCGACTCCTCCATGACTCCACTATCACTCCTTATTGACTTATCTATGACTCCTCTATGACTCCACTATGAATCCACTATGACTCCTCTATGACTCCTCTATGACTCCTCTATGACTCATCTATGACTCAGCTATGACTCCTCTATGACTCCTCTATGACTCCTCTATGACTCCTCTATGACTCCTCTATGACTCCTCTATGACTCCTCTATGACTCCTCTATGACTCCTCTATGACTCCTCTATGACTCCTCTATGACTCCTCTATGACTCCTCTATGACTCCTCTATGACTCCTCTATGACAGTATGACTCCTCTAAGACTCCTCTATGACTCCTCTATGACTCCTCTATGACTCCTCTATGACTCCTCTATGACTCCTCTATGACTCCTCTATGAGTCCTCTATGACTCCTCTATGACTCCTCTATGACTCCTCTATGACTCCTCTATGACAGTATGACTCCTCTATGACTCCTCTATGACTCCTCTATGACTCCTCTATGACTCCTCTATGACTCCTCTATGACTCCTCTATGACTCCTCTATGACTCCTTTATGACTCCTCTATGACTCCTCTATGACTCCTCTATGACTCCTCTATGTCTCCTCTATGACTCCTCTATGACTCCTCTATGGCTGACTCCTCTATGACTCCTCTATGACTCCTCTATGACTCCTCTATGACTCCTCTATGACTCCTCTATGACTCCTCTATGACTCCTCTATGACTCCTCTATGACTCCTCTATGACTCCACTATGACTCCTCTATGACTCCTCTATGACTCCTCTATGATTCCTCTATGACTCCTCTATCTATGACTCCTCTATGACTCCTCTATGACTCCTCTATGACTCCTCTATGACTCCTCTATGATTCCTCTATGACTCATCTATGACTCCTCTATGACTCCTCTATGACTCCTCTATGACTCCTCTCTATGACTCCTCTATGACTCCTCTATGACTCATCTATGACTCCTCTATGACTCCTCTATGACTCCTCTATGACAGTATGACTCCTCTATGACTCCTCTATGACTCCTCTATGACAGTATGACTCCTCTATGACTCCTCTATGACTGTGACTCCTCTATGACTCCTCTATGACTCCTCTATCTATGACTCCTCTATGACTCCTCTATGACTCCTCTATGACACCTCTATGACTCCTCTATGACTCCTCTATGACTCCTCTATGACTCCTCTATGACTTCTCTATGACTCCTCTATGACTCCTCTATGACAGTATGACTCCTCTATGACTCCTCTATGACTCCTCTATGACTCCTCTATGACTCCTCTATGATAGTATGACTCCTCTATGACTCCTCTATGATAGTATGACTCCTCTATGACTCCTCTATGACTCCTCTATGACTCCTCTATGACTCCTCTATGACTCCTCTATGACTCCTCTATGACTCCTCTATGACTCCTCTATGACTCCTCTATGACTCCTCTATGACTCCTCTATGACTCCTCTATGACTCCTCTATGACTCCTCTATGACTCCTCTAGTATGACTCCTCTATGACTCCTCTATGACTCCTCTATGACTCCTCTATGACTCCTCTATGACTCCTCTCCTATCTATGACTCCTCTATGACTCCTCTATGACTCCTCTATGACTCCTCTATGACTCCTCTATGACTCCTCTATGACTCCTCTATGACTCTCTATCTATGACTCCTCTATGACTCCTCTATGACTCCTCTATGACTCCTCTATGACTCCTCTATGACTCCTCTATGACTCCTCTATGACTCCTCTATGACTCCTCTATGACTCCTCTATGACTCCTCTATGACTCCTCTATGACTCCTCTATGACTCCTCTATGACTCCTCTATGACTCCTCTATGACTCCTCTATGACTCCTCTATGACTCCTCTATGACTCCTCTATGACTCCTCTATGACTCCTCTATGACTCCTCTATGACTCCTCTATGACTCATCTATCCATATGACTCCTCTATGACTCCTCTATGACTCCTCTATGACTGCTCTATGACTCCTGTATGACTCCTCTAGGACTCCTCTATGACAGTATGACTACTCTATGACAGTATGACTCCTCTATGACTCCTCTATGACTCCTCTGACTCCTCTATGACTACTCTATGACTCCTCTATGACTCCTCTATGACTCCTCTATGACTCCTCTATGACTCCTCTATGACTCCTCTATGACTCCTCTATGACTCCTCTATGACTCCTCTATGACTCCTCTATGACTCCTCTATGACTCCTATGACTCCTCTATGACTCCTCTATGACTCCTCTATGACTCCTCTATGACTCCTCTATGACTCCTCTATGACTCCTCTATGACTCCTCTATGACTCCTCTATCTATGACTCCTCTATGACTCCTCTATGACTCCTCTATGACTCCTCTATGACTCCTCTATGACTCCTCTATGACTCCTCTATGACTCCTCTATCTATGACTCCTCTATGACTCCTCTATGACTCCTCTATGACTCCTCTATGACTCCTCTATGACTCCTCTATGACTCCTCTATGACTCCTCTATGACTCCTCTATGACTCCTCTATGACAGTATGACTCCTCTATGACTCCTCTATGACTCCTCTATGACTCCTCTATGACTCCTCTATGACTCCTCTATGACTCCTCTATCTATGACTCCTCTATGACTCCTCTATGACTCCTCTATGACTCCTCTATGACTCCTCTATGACTCCTCTATGACTCCTCTATGACTCCTCTATGACTCCTCTATGACTCCTCTATGACTCCTCTATGACTCCTCTATGACTCCTCTATGACTCCTCTATGACTCCTCTATGACTCCTCTATGACTCCTCTATGACTCCTCTATGACTCCTCTATGACTCCTCTATGACTCCTCTATGACTCCTCTATGACTCCTCTATGACTCCTCTATGACTCCTCTATGACTCCTCTATGACTCCTCTATGACTCCTCTATGACTCCTCTATGACTCCTCTATGACTCCTCTATGACTCCTCTATGACTCCTCTATGACTCCTCTATGACTCCTCTATGACTCCTCTATGACTCCTCTATGACTCCTCTATGACTCCTCTATGACTCCTCTATGACTCCTATCTATGACTCCTTATGACTCCTCTATGACTATGACTCCTCTATGACTCCTCTATGACTCCTCTATGACTCCTCTATGACTCCTCTATGACTCCTCTATGACTCCTCTATGACTCCTCTATGACTCCTCTATGACTCCTCTATGACTCCTCTATGACTCCTCTATGACTCCTCTATGACTCCTCTATGACTCCTCTATGACTCCTCTATGACTCCTCTATGACTCCTCTATGACTCCTCTATGACTCCTCTATGACTCCTCTATGACTCCTCTATGACTCCTCTATGACTCCTCTATGACTCCTCTATGACTCCTCTATGACTCCTCTATGACTCCTCTATGACTCCTCTATGACTCCTCTATGACTCCTCTATGACTCCTCTATGACTCCTCTATGACTCCTCTATGACTCCTCTATGACTCCTCTATGACTCCTCTATGACTCCTCTATGACTCCTCTATGACTCCTCTATGACTCCTCTATGACTCCTCTATGACTCCTCTATGACAGTAAGACTCCTCTATGACCTCTATGACAGTATGACTCCTCTATGACTCCTCTATGACTCCTCTATGACTCCTCTATGACTCCTCTATGACTCCTCTATGACTCCTCTATGACTCCTCTATGACTCCTCTATGACTCCTCTATGACTCCTCTATGACTCCTCTATGACTCCTCTATGACTCCTCTATGACTCCTCTATGACTCCTCTATGACTCCTCTATGACTCCTCTATGACTCCTCTATGACTCCTCTATGACTCCTCTATGACTCCTCTATGACCTCTATGACTCCTCTATGACTCCTCTATGACTCCTCTATGACTCCTCTATGACTCCTCTATGACTCCTCTATGACTCCTCTATGACTCCTCTATGACTCCTCTATGACTCCTCTATGACTCCTCTATGACTCCTCTATGACTCCTCTATGACTCCTCTATGACTCCTCTATGACTCCTCTATGACTCCTCTATGACTCCTCTATGACTCCTCTATGACTCCTCTATGACTCCTCTATGACTCCTCTATGACTCCTCTATGACTCCTCTATGACAGTATGACTCCTCTATGACTCCTCTATGACTCCTCTATGACTCCTCTATGACTCCTCTATGACTCCTCTATGACTCCTCTATGACTCCTCTATGACTCCTCTATGACTCCTCTATGACTCCTCTATGACTCCTCTATGACTCCTCTATGACTCCTCTATGACTCCTCTATGACTCCTCTATGACTCCTCTATGACTCCTCTATGACTCCTCTATGACTCCTCTATGACTCCTCTATGACTCCTCTATGACTCCTCTATGACTCCTCTATGACTCCTCTATGACTCCTCTATGACTCCTCTATGACTCCTCTATGACTCCTCTATGACTCCTCTATGACTCCTCTATGACTCCTCTATGACTCCTCTATGACTCCTCTATGACTCCTCTATGACTCCTCTATGACTCCTCTATGACTCCTCTATGACTCCTCTATGACTCCTCTATGACTCCTCTATCTATGACTCCTCTATGACTCCTCTATGACTCCTCTATGACTCCTCTATGACTCCTCTATGACTCCTCTATGACTCCTCTATGACAGTATGACTCCTCTATGACTCCTCTATGACTCCTCTATGACTCCTCTATGACTCCTCTATGACTCCTCTATGACTCCTCTATGACTCCTCTATGACTCCTCTATGACTCCTCTATGACTCCTCTATGACTCCTCTATGACTCCTCTATGACTCCTCTATGACTCCTCTATGACTCCTCTATGACTCCTATGACTCCTCTATGACTCCTCTATGACTCCTCTATGACTCCTCTATGACAGTATGACTCCTCTATGACTCCTCTATGACTCCTCTATGACTCCTCTATGACTCCTATGACTCCTCTATGACTCCTCTATGACTCCTCTATGACTCCTCTATGACTCCTCTATGACTCCTCTATGACTCCTCTATGACTCCTCTATGACTCCTCTATGACTCCTCTATGACTATGACTCCTCTATGACTCCTCTATGACTCCTCTATGACTCCTCTATGACTCCTCTATGACTCCTCTATGACTCTATGACTCCTCTATGACTCCTCTATGACTCCTCTATGACTCCTCTATGACAGTATGACTCCTCTATGACTCCTCTATGACTTCTCTATGACTCCTCTATGACTCCTCTATGACTCCTCTATGAAAGTATGACTCCTCTATGACTCCTCTATGACTCCTCTATGACTCCTCTATGACTCCTCTATGACTCCTCTATGACTCCTCTATGACTCCTCTATGACTCCTCTATGACTCCTCTATGACTCCTCTATGACTCCTCTATGACTCCTCTATGACTCCTCTATGACTCCTCTATGACTCCTCTATGACTCCTCTATGACTCCTCTATGACTCCTCTATGACTCCTCTATGACAGTATGACTCCTCTATGACTCCTCTATGACTCCTATGACTCCTCTATGACTCCTCTATGACTCCTCTATGACTCCTCAATGAATCCTCTATGACTCCTCAATGACTCCTCTATGACTCCTCTATGACAGTATGACTCCTCTATGACTCCTCTATGACTCCTCTATGACTCCTCTATGACTCCTCTATGACAGTATGACTCCTCTATGACTCCTCTATGACTCCTCTATGACTATGACTCCTCTATGACTCCTCTATGACTCCTCTATGACTCCTCTATATCTCCTCTATGACTCCTCTATGACTCCTCTATGACTCCTCTATGACTCCTCTATGACTCCTCTATGACTCCTCTATGACTCCTCTATGACTCCTCTATGACTCCTCTATGACTCCTCTATGACTCCTCTATGACTCCTCTATGACTCCTCTATGACTCCTCTATGACTCCTCTATGACTCTATGACTCCTATGACTCCTCTATATGACTCCTCTATGACTCCTCTATGACTCCTCTATGACTCCTCTATGACTCCTCTATGACTCCTCTATGACTCCTCTATGACTCCTCTATGACTCCTCTATGACTCCTCTATGACTCCTCTATGACTCCTCTATGACTCCTCTATGACTCCTCTATGACTCCTCTATGACTCCTCTATGACTCCTCTATGACTCCTCTATGACTCCTCTATGACTCCTCTATGACTCCTCTATGACTCCTCTATGACTCCTCTATGACTCCTCTATGACTCCTCTATGACTCCTCTATGACTCCTCTATGACTCCTCTATGACTCCTCTATGACTCCTCTATGACTCCTCTATGACAGTATGACTCCTCTATGACTCCTCTATGACTCCTCTATGACTCCTCTATGACTCCTCTATGACTCCTCTATGACTATGACTCCTCTATGACTCCTCTATGACTCCTCTATGACTCCTCTATGACTCCTCTATGACTCCTCTATGACTCCTCTATGACTCCTCTATGACTCCTCTATGACTCCTCTATGACTCCTCTATGACTCCTCTATGACTCCTCTATGACTCCTCTATGACTCCTCTATGACTCCTCTATGACTCCTCTATGACTCCTCTATGACTCCTCTATGACTCCTCTATGACTCCTCTATGACTCCTCTATGACTCCTCTATGACTCCTCTATGACTCCTCTATGACTCCTCTATGACTCCTCTATGACTCCTCTATGACTCCTCTATGACTCCTCTATGACTCCTCTATGACTCCTCTATGACTCCTCTATGACTCCTCTATGACTCCTCTATGACTCCTCTATGACTCCTCTATGACTCCTCTATGACTCCTCTATGACTCCTCTATGACTCCTCTATGACTCCTCTATGACTCCTCTATGACTCCTCTATGACTCCTCTATGACTCCTCTATGACTCCTCTATGACTCCTCTATGACTCCTCTATGACTCCTCTATGACTCCTCTATGACTCCTCTATGACTCCTCTATGACTCCTCTATGACTCCTCTATGACTCCTCTATGACTCCTCTATCCTCTATGACTCCTCTATGACTCCTCTATGACTCCTCTATACTTCTCTATGACAGTATGACTCCTCTATGACTCCTCTATGACTCCTCTATGACTCCTCTATGACTCCTCTATGACTCCTCTATGACTCCTCTATGACTCCTCTATGACTCCTCTATGACTCCTCTATGACTCCTCTATGACTCCTCTATGACTCCTCTCCTCTATGACTCCTCTATGACTCCTCTATGACTCCTCTATGACTCCTCTATGACTCCTCTATGACTCCTCTATGACTCCTCTATGACTCCTCTATGACTCCTCTATGACTCCTCTATCTATGACTCCTCTATGACTCCTCTATGACTCTCTATGACTCCTCTATGACTCCTCTATGACTCCTCTATGACTCCTCTATGACTCCTCTATGACTCCTCTATGACTCCTCTATGACTCCTCTATGACTCCTCTATGACTCCTCTATGACTCCTCTATGACTCCTCTATGACAGTATGACTCCTCTATGACTTTTCTATGACTCCTCTATGACTCCTCTATGACAGTATGACTCCTCTATGACTCCTCTATGACTCCTCTATGACTCCTCTATGACTCCTCTATGACTCCAGTATGACTCCTCTATGACTCCTCTATGACAGTATGACTCCTCTATGACTCCTCTATGACTCCTCTATGACTCATCTATGACTCCTCTATGACTCCTCTATGACTCCTCTATGACTCCTCTATGACTCCTCTATGACAGTATGACTCCTCTATGACTCCTCTATGACTCCTCTATGACTCCTCTATGACTCCTCTATGACTCAGGATGACTCCTCTATGACTCCTCTATGACTCCTCTATGACTCCTCTATGACTCCTCTATGACTCCTCTATGACTCCTCTATGACTCCTCTATGACTCCTCTATGACTCCTCTATGACTCCTCTATGACTCCTCTATGACTCCTCTATGACTCCAGTATGACTCCTCTATGACTCCTCTATGACTCCTCTATGACTCCTCTATGACTCCTCTATGACTCCTCTATGACTCCTCTATGACTCCTCTATGACTCCTCTATGACTCCTCTATGACTCCTCTATGACAGTATGACTCCTCTATGACTCCTCTATGACTCCTCTATGACTCCTCTATGACTCCTCTATGACTCCTCTATGACTCCTCTATGACTCCTCTATGACTCCTCTATGACTCCTCTATGACTCCTCTATGACAGTATGACTCCTCTATGACTCCTCTATGACTCCTCTATGACAGTATGACTCCTCTATGACTCCTCTATGACTCCTCTATGACTCCTCTATGACTCCTCTATGACTCCACTATGACTCCTCTATGACTCCTCTATGACTCCTCTATGACTCCTCTATGACTCCTCTATGACTCCTCTATGACTCCTCTATGACTCCTCTATGACTCCTCTATGACTCCTCTATGACTCCTCTATGACTCCTCTATGACTCCTCTATGACTCCTCTATGACTCCTCTATGACTCCTCTATGACTCCTCTATGACTCCTCTATGACTCCTCTATGACTCCTCTATGACTCCTCTATGACTCCTCTATGACTCCTCTATGACAGTATGACTCCTCTATGACTCCTCTATGACTCCTCTATGACTCCTCTATGACTCCTCTATGACTCCTCTATGACTCCTCTATGACTCCTCTATGACTCCTCTATGACTCCTCTATGACTCCTCTATGATATGACTCCTCTATGACTCCTCTATGACAGTATGACTCCTCTATGACTCCTCTATGACTCCTCTATGACTCCTCTATGACTCCTCTATGACAGTCTATGACTCCTCTATGACTCCTCTATGACTCCTCTATGACTCCTCTATGACTCCTCTATGACTCCTCTATGACTCCTCTATGACTCCTCTATGACAGTATGACTCCTCTATGACTCCTCTATGACAGTATGACTCCTCTATGACTCCTCTATGACTCCTCTATGACTCCTCTATGACTCCTCTATGTCTCCTCTATGACTCCTCTATGACAGTATGACTCCACTATGACTCCTCTATGACAGTGACTCCTCTATGACTCCTCTATGACTCCTCTATGACTCCTCTATGACTATGACTCCTCTATGACTCCTCTATGACTCCTCTATGACTCCTCTATGACTCCTCTATGACTCCTCTATGACTCCTCTATGACTCCTCTATGACTCCTCTATGACTCCTCTATGACTCCTCTATGACTCCTCTATGACTCCTCTATGACTCCTCTATGACAGTATGACTCCTCTATGACTCCTCTATGACTCCTCTATGACAGTATGACTCCTCTATGACTCCTCTATGACTCCACTATGACAGTATGACTCCTCTATGACTCCTCTATGAGATGACTCCTCTATGACTCCTCTATGACTCCTCTATGACTCCTCTATGACAGTATGACTCCTCTATGACTCCTCTATGACAGTATGACTCCTCTATGACTCCTCTATGACTCCTCTATGACTCCTCTATGACTCCTCTATGACTCCTCTATGACTCCTCTATGACTCCTCTATGACTCCTCTATGACTCCTCTATGACTCCTCTATGACTCCTCTATGACTCCTCTATGACTCCTCTATGACTCCTCTATGACTCCTCTATGACTCCTCTATGACTCCTCTATGACTCCTCTATGACAGTATGACTCCTCTATGACTCCTCTATGACTCCTCTATGACTCCTCTATGAGAGTATGACTCCTCTATGACTCCTCTATGACTCCTCTATGACTCCTCTATATGACTCCTCTATGACTCCTCTATGACTCCTCTATGACTCCTCTATGACTCCTCTATGACTCCTCTATGACTCCTCTATGACTCCTCTATGACTCCTCTATGACTCCTCTATGACTCCTCTATGACTCCTCTATGACTCCTCTATGACTCCTCTATGACTCCTCTATGACTCCTCTATGACAGTCTGACTCCTCTATGACTCCTCTATGACAGTATGACTCCTCTATGACTCCTCTATGACTCCTCTATGACTCCTCTATGACTCTATGACTCCTCTATGACTCCTCTATGACAGTATGACTCCTCTATGACTCCTCTATGACTCCTCTATGACAGTATGACTCCTCTATGACTCCTCTATGAGTGTATGACTCCTCTATGACTCCTCTATGAGAGTATGACTCCTCTATGACTCCTCTATGACTCCTCTATGACTCCTCTATGACTCCTCTATGACTCCTCTATGACTCCTCTATGACTCCTCTATGACTCCACTAAGACAGTATGACTCTATGACTCCTCTATGACTCCTCTATGACTCCTAGATAAGAGTATGACTCCTCTATGACTCCTCTATGACTCCTCTATAAGAGTATGACTCCTCTATGACTCCTCTATAAGAGTATGACTCCTCTATGACTCCTCTATGACAGTATGACTCCTCTATGACTCCTCTATGACAGTATGACTCCTCTATGACTCCTCTATGACAGTATGACTCCTCTATGACTCCTCTATGACTCCTCTATGACTCCTCTATGACTCCTCTATGACTCCTCTATGACTCCTCTATAACTCCTCTATGACTCCTCTATGACTCCTCTATGACTCCTCTATGACTCCTCCTCTAAGACTCCTCTATGACTCCTCTATGACAGTAGACTCCTCTATGACTCCTCTATCTATGACTCCTCTATGACTCCTCTATGACAGTATGACTCCTCTATGACTCCTCTATGACTCCTCTATGACTCCTCTATGACTCCTCTATGACTCCTCTATGACTCCTCTATGACTCCTCTATGACAGTATGACTCCTCTATGACTCCTCTATGACTCCTCTATGACTCCTCTATGACAGTATGACTCCTCTATGACTCCTCTATGACAGTATGACTCCTCTATGACTCCTCTATGACAGTATGACTCCTCTATGACTCCTCTATGACTCCTCTATGACTCCTCTATGACTCCTCTATGACTCCTCTATGACTCCTCTATGACTCCTCTATGACTCCTCTATGACTCCTCTATGAGAGTATGACTCCTCTATGACTCCTCTATGACTCCTCTATGACTCCTCTATGACTCCTCTATGACTCCTCTATGACTCCTCTATGACTCCTCTATGACTCCTCTATGACTCCTCTATGACTCCTCTATGACTCCTCTATGACTCCTCTATGACTCCTCTATGACTCCTCTATGACAGTATGACTCCTCTATGACTCCTCTATGACTCCTCTATGACTCCTCTATGACTCCTCTATGACTCCTCTATGACTCCTCTATGACTCCTCTATGACTCCTCTATGACTCCTCTATGACTCCTCTATGACTCCTCTATGACTCCTCTATGACTCCTCTCTATGACTCCTCTATGACTCCTCTATGACTCCTCTATGACTCCTCTATGACTCCTCTATGACTCCTCTATGACTCCTCTATGACTCCTCTATGACTCCTCTATGACTCCTCTATGACTCCTCTATGACAGTATGACTCCTCTATGACTCCTCTATGACTCCTCTATGACTCCTCTATGACTCCTCTATGACTCCTCTATGACTCCTCTATGACTCCTCTATGACTCCTCTATGACTCCTCTATGACTCCTCTATGACAGTATGACTCCTCTATGACTCCTCTATGACAGACTCCTCTATGACTCCTCTATGACTCCTCTATGACTCCTCTATGACAGTATAACTCCTCTATGACTCCTCTATGACTCCTCTATGACTCCTCTATGACTCCTCTATGACATTATGACTCCTCTA